>NW_025899819.1:0-28065 GCF_022539505.1 Lolium rigidum
TAGGCAACGACAGTTGACGCCCAATTCCATCCTCCACGTGTCGATTTTTATCACATTGTGTGAGTGCTTCCTCGGGGTCCAACAAAATTGGGCTCTGTGGAAGCGTATCTTCTGCCTCCGCCGTAATGGCTCCCACAACGTCGCATACAACATTGACGGCGTTGTTATCTGTGTTCGTTCTGACGTCGAATATTTCGACGTCAAATTCCCCGACTCCGTCAAAGGTTGGCGGAAGAAGTGGTTGTATATCCATGAAGAAAGCTCCAATCCAGTGGAGGACAACATCGCCCCTTTTGACGGAGAAGCAAAAATCCTTCGCCGCCGTTCCTGGGATGCTGAAGCTACCGAAGCTGAGAAGTTTGCGACAGAAGCGCTGATGACTCGCATCCACGAGCTACAGAACACCCGCGGCAAGTAACTTTCGGGTATTGAGATTACTGCCTATTTTCTTAGGATTAGAGTACAGCCTCTCCAGGCTCGCAAAAATCCCCTCTGGAAGTACACTGGTGAAGAAGATGTCGACAGGCTCTCAAAAGACCTTCCTTTGAAGGATTTTGAAAAGCTTATCCGCAAAACCTCATCGCTCAACAAGAAGGATCCAATTCCATCCTCTTGCCGCATTGCGCCATATAGTGGCGCCAATCCCCTCCCCGAGGTAATTTTCCTCTTAGTTGCTATATTGTCTCCTCGAGTTTTACTATTTTATCGACTACTGTCTTCCTAGATTTTTTTTGCATAACTTATTTTTTATCGACACTCTTTCTTTATCTCGGAATCACCCCGTTCTCGCTTCTCTTCCTCCTCTTCCTGAGGGTGGAGAAGTTGAATATCGTACCATTGTCGATGATGACAATCAAGGCACCTCGCGCCCTGAAAGTGAAGTCGCGGGTTCTCACAAATCCGTGGCTTCTTCTGAAAAAGACGCTGAGTCTAAGGCCACTGCCTCGACACATTCCCTTCCTCCTGCTGTTTCTCCAAGGAACAAGTGGAAAAGGGATGAAGTCGAAGATTTCGGCACCTCCAAAGCCGAAGAAGCTGGTCCTTCAGATAAGAAGGCAACTTTCAATCCATACGATGATGCCCTCGTCAGCTCGTAAGTTACCCGTTGCTTCTTACTGTTTTGCTCTTGACGTTTTTTGTCTATCTTGCTTTTTATACTGTCGCCATTGTACTGTAGTGGTGACGAGGAAGAAACGCAAGCTATTGACGCGACTGCTCGAACGAGTACGTCGCGTACATTAGTTGTTTCAGAAGTGCACGTTGAAGGAGAAGAATCTTCGCCTCCTCAATAAAACACCGAACAGCCTACTCCTCCTGCAAGCCCCCGTGTCCCTTCGCCAAAAAGGGCAAGGGTTGAATCAGTCACGGAGCCTGCCTTACAATTGGGTGGTTCCACGACTCCTCTTTTGGATGATGTAAGTCCCTTCTCTTTTTTTGTGCTAAGTATTTTCCGATGCTATCGACTTTTTTCGTTGTTTGCCTCGTTTTTGCTTTGTGCTGTCGAACTTTTTACTATATTGACGCTTTCTTTCTCTATCTTTCTTTATTAGCCTTTGATTAAGGAATTCATCCGCTTCGGTGCCCAATTCGTCGGGTATCGTGAATATGCTAGCAAAGCTGAAGGTAATATTTTGCTGCGTCTCCTGGCCCACGACTTCTCACTCCTTTCTTGTCGTGATTTTGACTGGTTTTGACTATTTTGGCAGAAAATCTTGCGGAAGCCAAAAGCGTGCTGATGCACTTGCTCAAAAATTGGAGCAAAGTGAAAAGGCTCGTAAGAAGGCTGAAGCGGATGCCAAGAAGGCCAAGGCAGATGCTGAAAAGGCCAAGGCAGATGCTGCTGGTGTTGAAGATCTTCGGAAGAGGCTTCACGACGCAGAAACTGCTTTGAGCGACAAAGTAGCTGAGCAAGCTGCTCGAGAAGAAAAGATCCTCAGTCGCTTGGAGTCACAAAGTCGACGTTTTGTTAGTAAGTGCTCGAATCCTTGTGCATTTCCTCGGGTTACTTCACATTTTCCGAGCATTCTTTATTTACGAGCTACCCTTTGCTTGTTTTCAGGGAGAACTCATCAAGAGTACGAAGTGGATGGTCCTGAAGGCGACGAGCTTCTCGATGAGCTGACCCTTCTTGAAATCCATGGGGATGAAGCACGCGAAGGCTTTGCCGACGCTGAGGCAGGTCTGTCGAAGCTTTTCCCCTACTTCTTCCCGAAGAAAGAGGAGCCCAACACTTTTGTTGCTCTTGCCAAAAGCTTCAACGTGCCGGAAGATCTTGGGCTCAAACTTCGCCAAGAGGGCCTGAAGATTGGCGTTGAGGGCACCATCGCGCTAATTGTTGATAGCTAGCAAAGCGTCGATTGGACCAAGGTTTGCGACATAGGGGAGATGGAAACGAAGAAATGGCAATCTCTAATTAGAGCTGCCAAGCCTCCCTCAAAACCAATCCTTTCCTTCCTTGGTGTTAAACCAACTCCTGCTCCAAGCGCATCCAAGCCGGAGGTCAAGTAGACCACCCTTTCTTTCTTTTCTTTTTTCTTTTGATGCTGTCGCCAAAGTATCTTTGGCGACGCTTACCCCACTAGTTTGTTAGGGCTTTCTCCATCGTAATGTCTTGTAAATATTCTGAAAATTAATGGAATTCTATCTTGCTTGATGATTGATGTCGAGCCTTTTCTTTCAGTTGTCGTTCAATAACTATACTCCAACTCCTGCTCCTTCCGATGTTTTGCCTACTTCTTCTCGCTCGAAGAAAGCGCTTGTTAATACTGAACTTGGTGAAGATTCCCCGAGTAAGAATTTACCGCAAGACTTGGAAGAACTTCGTCAACAACTTCAGTATGCAAAGAAACAAACACTTGTGATGATGGAGCAATCTCGTAAGGCATCCGAAAAAGAGAAAATTGCACTTCAACAAGCTCGAGAAGCCATAGCTGCCAAGGAAGCCGCCGTTTCTGAAGCTGAAAAGGCAACCACTCGAGAGAATTTTATGCTCGACTTGATGAATGAAGCCAGTGTGGATATGTCAGGTATGCTTTTTCAAATCAAAACTTCTTCTGTCTTCCTGCTATATCCTTTTTTTGAAATTCCTGTGCTATCGCCAAATAGGTTCCTTTCTCGACGCTGCTGTCGAAGACGAAAGGGTAAACACAAGGACAAATCTTCTCGTTAACCTTTCTCTTGACCATGGTTCTCTGTTCTGGGCCACTCCAGAGCGAACCCGAAAGATTGTCAGGTTTCAAGACCGCGCCTGTCAGGTTCGCGAGTTCCTTGATTTCTGCAGCAGAACATTGTCCCTGGTTTACAAGACGATGTTTCCTCGGAACGAGGCGCCCGGCACTCTTCTTGGTTTGATGGAGAAATTTCGGGATGCTCCTCGTATCCATAACTTTGTGCGAGCTCAATTATCTGTCGGCGCTAGGTTTGCTATGATGATGATCAAAATCTGCTATCCCAAGTTTGACATGAGTCAAATTGTTACGAAGTGCTTGGCCAAGATGGCGAAAAGGAAAAGGGATGTTGGGAAAATTGATGATCATGTAACCCGTATAGCAGAAGATATGATGGATGAACTTCTTCGGATGGACCCTGAGTTCTTCGTGAAGGGCAGCTATGCTGAACACAGTACTCGTACTGTAAATACTGATCGGATGACCATAGATAATATACTGAGCCGCAATTGACTTTCTTTTTATTTTAGCTCATTGAATTTTCTCAATAGTTGCATCTTGTATGTTGTAAACATACTCTATATTGTAAAGTCGGTAAGTGTTTCTATTTTTCCTCGTCAAGCCCCCGAGTGTTTCGGTGGTAAATTTCTTTGCGAGGTTTTAAACCAAGGCAACTAAATTATATTGAATATGCTATATTTGCGGGTACGAGCCCCCGGGCCTTGTTGTTGATCGCTATTTTGTATCTTCGTTTATTTTGCGAGGTATTTTTGCACCAAGGCGAAATATTTTCGGAAATATAAATTGTAAATCTTGGGCACAAGCCCCCGAGCCTGTCGAAGAAAAAGATATATATCTTTACTATCTTTATTATATTGCAGCACCGCGAGCCCGCCTCATTAAAAACCTTTCCCGGCCCCACTCGGTGCCCCGAAAAAGGAAAAGAGTGCGTCTGAAAACTCGCGGGCGTTTCAGTACATTGTATTTTTACAAGGAGGACTATATTTCGACACTAAGCGTAAAAACGCCTTAGGCGTGCCACGTTCCAGGGGTTTTTCTCGGGAACCCCTGTCTTCTTATCCTTGATCCTGTATGCTCCTACTTCGATGACTTCCGTGACGATGTAAGGGACAAGCCATGGTGACTCGAGTTTTTCAGTACTCTGTTGATTGAGTCGTAGAACTAGATCTCCCACCTGAAAGGACCTTGGTCTCAAGCGTCGACTGTGATAGTTTTTCAGGTCTTGCTGGTACTTGGTGACCCGTGATACTACTTCGTCTCGAGCTTCGTCTAGTGCATCGACATCGTCCTCTAATGCTCTTCTTGAAGTTTCCTCATCGTACTCCGTGACTCTTGGAGAATCATGCTCTATTTCTATCGGCAGTAATGCCTCTGCTCCATGGACCAGAAAGAACGGAGTGTCCTGCGTCGCTGTATTTGGCGTTGTTCGAATACTCCATAATACACTCGACAGCTCTTCTGGCCACGTATGCTGAGCTTTTTCCAATGGCCCCAACAAACGCTTCTTGATGCCATTGCAGATGATGCCATTGGCTTTCTCGACTTGGTCATTGGTTTGAGGATGCGCAACTGACGCGAAGTGCAATTTGATGCCTACCTCTGCACAGTACGCCTTAAATTCCTTGGAGGTGAAGTTACTGCCATTGTCCGTGACGATGCTATGAGGTACTCCAAATTGAAAAACAATGCTTTTTACGAACTTTATTGCTGATGCTGCGTCTGGTGAATTTATCGGCTTCGCTTCTATCCACTTGGTGAATTTGTCGACAGCGACGAGCATGTACTCGTATCCTCCTGGCGAAGCTTTGTGTAACTTTCCCACCATGTCGAGACCCCACTGAGCAAAGGGCCAAGATAAGAGTATTGGCATCAACTCCGCTGCCGGAGAGTGAGGCTTTGCGGCGAATCTCTGGCATGCGTCACAAGTTCGTACTATCTCCTTCGCGTCCTCAATTCCTGTCAACCAGTAAAATCCAGCTCGGAAAACCTTGGCTGCAATAGTTCGACTGCTCGCGTGATGACCACATATTCCTTCGTGCACGTCCTTCAGGATTGTCCTTCCTTCTACGGGTGTAACACACCTTTGTAACACACCCGAAATACTGCGTTTGTACAGCTCCCCTTTGACCACTGTGAAGGCCTTGGATCGTCTAATAACTCGCCTTGCTTCAACTGGATCGTCGGGTATTGTTTTCCTTAAGATGTATGATATGTACGCCTGCATCCATGGAATTTGCACCATCAGTACTAGATCCTGTTCCTCTTCTTCTTCCAATGTTTCTTTCGTAACCCCCGAGGATTTCTCATCCTTCTCCTTCTTTTTTGATTTCTTCGACTTTGTGGATCTCTCTGTTATCTCTTCCCAGAACACGACCGGAGGAATCGCGAGACACTGCGACCAGATGTTTGCAAGAACATCGGCTTCATCATTGCTTAACCTGCTGATGTGATTTACCTCGCATCCACCAAATAATTTCTCGAGCTCATTGTACACTTTTTTGTATGCTATCATGCTATCATTGACTACATCACATTGGTTCATGACTTGCTGAGCCACCAATTGTGAGTCGCCAAAGATTTTTAGTCGAGTTGCGCCGCAGGCTTTCGCCATCTTCATCCCGTGTATAAGATCTTCGTATTTTGCCTCATTGTTAGACGCATTTGGGAACGTCATCCGTAAGACGTATTTTAATTTGTCGCCCTCAGGTGATATGAGTATCATGCCTGCTCCAGCTCCCTCTAACCTCTTGGACCCGTCAAAGTTCATAGTCCAGGTTGTCGATAGATCCGGGGGTCCTGTATTCTGCAGCTCCATCCACTCTGCGATGAAATCTGGTAGAATTTGCGACTTTATTGCTTTTCTTTTTTCATACGTGATGTCCCGAGGAGAAAGTTCTATTCCCCAAAGGGAGACACGACTCGTAGCTTCGGATTGTTTAGTATATTGGATAAAGGCGCCTCGTTGACCACTATTATCGGATGCGCCGAAAAATAGTGCCGCAATTTTCTTGCGGTTGTAAACATTCCATATGCTAGTTTCTGGTACTGCGGGTACCGCTGTTTTGAAGGCGATAAAACTTCACTGATGAAATATACCGGCCTTTGCACTCCATGAAGTTTTCCTTCTTCTCTTTCGACAACTAGCGCCGTGCTGACCACCTGGGGCGTAGCCGCAATGTATAGCAGGAGGGATTCCTTCTCTTTTGGCGCCACCAAGATTGGTGGTGTCGAAATTGCGCGTTTAAGATCCTCGAAGGCTCTATCTGCCTCTTCATTCCACTAGAACTTCTCTCCTTGTTTGATTAAGGCGTAAAACGGTAACGCCGTTTCTCCCAACCTGGCGACGAATCTGCTTAAAGCTGCGACTCGCCCAGTTAGTTGCTGTATTTCTTTCAACTTTGTTGGCTTCCTCATCGTTACGATAGCTTGGATTTTTTGGGATTTGCTTCAATCCCTCTTGCTGAAACTAAGAACCCGAGAAGTTCTCCTGCAGGGACGCCGAAAGAACACTTCGTCGGGTTCAGCTTGAGGCAAAACTTGTCGAGATTGTCGAAAGTTTCCTTCAAGTCCTCGATTAGTGTGTCCCCCTTTTTTGAAAAACTCCCGCGTTTTTCAAACCAAAGGGCATTGTTCTATAACAAAACACGCCATAAGGTGTAATGAATGCTGTTTTGACCTCGTCCTCTTCTTTCAATCTGATCTGGTTATAACCAGAGTGTGCATCCAGGAAGGAAAGACGTTCACATCCTGCCATGGAGTCGATAATTTGATCGATCCTTGGGAGGGGAAAGTGATCCTTTGGACAGTGTTTGTTGAGACACGTAAACTCGACACACATGCGAAGGACTTTAGTGTTTTTCTTCGGGACCAGCACTGGATTTGCTACCCATGTGGCCTCTGTATGCAGCTCCTTAATGAAACCAGCTTCTCTTAGTCGATCAATTTCCGACAGCATAGCTTTACGGTTTGGCTCCGAAAAACGCCTCAGAGGTTGCTTAATTGGTCTCGCTATTGGATCCAAGTTTAGGTGGTGCTCGACAAGTTCCCTGGGTACTCCTGGCATGTCAGCTGGACACCATGCGAAGATTTTCCAGTGCTCACGGAGGAACTCGACGAGCGCGCTTTCCTATGCGAGGTCCATGTTTGTCGCGATGGACGTCGTTTTCTTCGGATCTGTCGGGTGAATCTGCACCTCCTTGGAATCTTTTGCAGTGTTGAAGGTTGGTTCCTTATTAGGCCTCCCTACATCTGGCAGCACGTCATAATCAGTTGTAAGCCTTGACGCCATATATTCCGCTTGCATCCCGAAAGTTTCTGATAGTCGATGAAAATCCTTGTCGCATTTATCGGCTAGCGCGAAACTGCCTTTGACTGTGATTGGTCCCTTAGGTCCAGGTAACCTCCAAAGCAGATACGTGTAATGTGGTACCGCCATAAACCTGGCATATGATGGTCGTCCCAACAAAGCGTGATACTGCGACGGGAAATCCACAACTTCGAATTCCAACCTTTCTATCCTGTAGTTTCTCTGGTGTGATGCCATGAAAACGTGTGTCGGTTGGTTTCAAATTTGCTAGGGAGATGTTCATCTTCCTTAGCGTATCTGCGTACATAAGGTTTAAGCTGCTGCCGCCATCTATAAACACTCGGGATACGTCGAATCCTGCAATTACTGCTGGTAAGATAAGTGCTGATTGCCCTGGTCGAGGAACCTGCTGCGGGTGATCCGCTATTGTCAAGCCAATGTCTTGATGTAACCAATTTAAGTACTCAACCGTTGGTGGAGGCATCTTCTCTGCCATAAACACTTGCCGCGAGATTACCTTCTGAGCCCTATTGGATGGCCTAGCTTTCTGAATCATCGAGACCGCGCCATTGGAGTTAGGATCAACATATGGAGGTGGGTGTGGTGCTGCCGCTATTCTGAGCTGATGTCGATTTTCGTCCGTGATCGCGGGAGGAGGTGGCAAGTGGATCTCACTCCTGGGCCCCTGGGGGTTTCTATTTGTTACTTGAGCATTGGCTATCCCTGCAACCCGCAGCATTGCTTGAAAATTGCGGCAGTCTTTCTGCAGATGTCCTGACTGCCTTTTCCCATTGCTATCGAGATAAAAATGCATCTGGCATGGCCCGTTCATCATATCTTCGGGAGTTACCAAAGGTCTTTGAAACCTTGACCCGTTATTTTGCCTGTTATTTCGAGAGTCATCTCTATTGTCGCCTTGCTGTGCATTACTCCTCTGATAATCATCTCTATTGTTTCCTCCATTGTTTCCCCGAAACCCAGCCGATATTTGGCCAGGGGCATCGTAACTCGAAAATTGTCGAGGAAATCGGCGTCTATTTTGAAAATTTCGACTGCGGTCCTCCTCGCGGTGAGCTGTGTGCGTTTATTATGTACTTGCATCTTCGCCATCTGCCCATCTGTTTGCTATTTCCATTAATGCTGATATTGTCCTTGGGTTTGTTCTTCCCAAGTCCTCCACAAAATCTCCTCGTCGAACTCCTGCTACAAACGCATCTATCGCTCTCTCGTCAGATATATTTTCTGCCGAGTTTTTGATGATGTTCCACCTTTGAATGTACTTCCTCATTGATTCATCATGCTTTTGTCGACATGACCTCAACTCCTCTAGTGTCGCAGGTTTTTTGCAGGTTGATCGGAAGTTCTTGACAAACACATCCTCAAAACTGTCCCAGCTGTCGATGGAGCCTGGGGGAAGCTTCTTTATCCACGATCTGGCGGCTCCGCTCAAGTGTATTTGAATGCTCTGCATGGCTGTTGCTCTGGTTCCACCTATCAATTTTACCGTCTCGAGGTAATCGACTAGCCAATCCTCGGGATCTTGCAGGCCATCAAATTTCTTGAAACTATCGGGTAGCTTGAATCCTGATGGGACTCGAGTTTTTCGGACCCGTCGCGTGAAACACGGGAGTCCACACATATCCTCTTCAGCAAGTTCTGGTGAATACCGATGTTCTCTTCTATCTTGTCGCGCTCTATCTACCCTGGCCTGAGTCGCCATATCTCTGACTCCACTTGCTCTTGGTGGATCTTGCACTGCTGCAGTAGGTCTCGGGCTATTTTGCCTTGCAGTTCCTTCGGGAGGTGTGGCTGCGAATGCTGCTCCCATGGCTCCACATCCTGCCATGGCCATGTTGTACAACGCTTCTCTTGGATCCCCGGGAGGTGGCCTGGACGCTAGGATGAAAGCCTGCGTTGCCATGTGTCCTGCTTCCGGTGTTTTTGGAATGATATTCCCCCTCGTGTCGATTGACATAAAAGACATATCGAGGTTTTGAATTAAAGTCTCTCTTTCAGCCTCAGGTATATTTTGCAGCCGAGATCTTGCTCTCCTTCGAGCTTCTCTGTGGCTATCTCCCGAAGTTCCTGATTGTCGACTTAACTCCGCTCTTCGCCTGCTTGATGCGGAAGCTGCCTCCCTTCTTCTATTCAGAGCAGCTGTCTGTTTTTCCAATTCTCTTCCAGCTCGAGCGAGCCTATATTGGTAGGCCTGCAATTCTTCAGTCGTAGCAGTTGTCACCATTGGTTCTGAACCATCCATAGCTCTTGCGGCTCTATCCCATGCTGCTTGTGGGAGTTGAACCCTAATACATGGTGTGGGCCCGACATATTTATTGCCCAAACCTCGCCTTAGGTCAGAGGGATCAACATATGGATTTCCCAATTCGTCGAAAGCCTCTGATGTCTCCTGCTGATCGCGACTTGCTTCTCCAATGGCGTAAATCTGATGATATTTTGGATTGGGTTTGGTGACACCATCATAGAGATTGGTGAAGACCTTTCCAATAGTGATGGATTTGTCGATGAAGTTGAGGCTGTCGGTGTCACTCGAGTCATCGCTTATATAGGAGTCCGCGGATGACTCGAAGGACATGTCGCTGAAGATCTTGGCGAGTTTTTCGCTTGCCTTGGTGCTGATGAAGCGTGGCGACGAAATCTCCTCGTCGCCTGACTCGATGGATGATGTTGAGCTTGAAAAATCAGGATCAACCGCCGATAATCCCGACGAGATCGGAACTTCGAGACGATACGCTCCTTCTTTCTCGACGCGGAAGTGAAACTTTCCGAACGTCATCTCCATGGGCTCCTCCAGATACGCATATGCATCCAAATGGGAGGGCGGGTGAGGAACAAAATCAACGAGATCAGTTTCGACCTGTTTACCTCTGTCCATGATGTTGCTTGCTACTGACGAAGTCGACGATCTTGAACGTGCCATCGAGATCAGCTCCTTGTCGCCTCTAGATCCCACCGATGGCGCCAATTGACAAGGTATTAACTAGTCAATGCCTACAAGTTGTAGACTAGGATTTCGTTGGATGTAGAGGGCAAGTAGATCTCGAAGGTTTCAGCCGAAAAGTACTCGACGATGTAAAAACTAGGGTTTGCGAGACAATGATTCGATGCTTTCTTTATCCCTCGACTCCCCCTTATATATGAGGTGGAGCCGAGGGATTCGTGATGTACAAGTTACAGAGTCCGGGAAGGTTTCTAACTCCTCCCGTAATATTACAAGTGTTCTCTCCTAATACAACTCTAGCTTTCCTTAACTAGCAAGTTGGGCTTCCGAATTCTCCTTATCCTTCGGGTCGTGGGCCTTCAATAAACCCCGGGTACCATCTTCGGCAGACCCATTGGGGATGCCTATGTCGGGGGGGAGCGGCCAAAGATGGCAAAAAAGGCAAAAGAATGGCAAGAAGTGTTAGCGAATTTTTTCATTGATTATACCATCATTCATTGGATAACTGATGATGACAAAAGGATGCACAATTGCATATATTATTGAAAGTAACAATATAGATAACACGAGATAGAGCAACTAACACTTCTCAATTGAAGTCCACTCGACGAGGTGCTTCCACGAACTCGTCTATAATTGCATCCGTCGATATTCCAACATCAATCTCCTTTTCAATGTATGTTACCAAGCAATCTCTTAGGAACCCATCTTCCATTTTATTCCGAAGCTTGTTTTCACAAGTTTCATTGCACAGTTACTATTGAGACTGGTAAAGTAAGAACAAGGCGAATCAATCTATCCATTAAAAAGAGTTAGTACTTTTAGCAATGATTAAATCAACTCGTATAGGAGCAAAGAACAATACATACCGATCAATCAAGTGATAATCATCATTTTTTTCCGGCTGCTGCAAGTTGTTGACAAAGCTCTATTATGGTTGTCAAATTATGAAGCTTTAGATGTACAAGTATATCGTGCTCATAATGCCGCAATTGACATCTCAAAATCTCCCTTTCTTGTTCTTCAAAATCAGCGAGATAGAATTTAGAAGCTAAAGAACACACATTATCAATGTCAAATGATCTGAATGAGTTTTGGGGGTCCAAGGAAGTGCACATAATGAGAAGCTCTGTTTCTTGTATGTTAAATCTGCTATTCAACTCTTGTGCTTGTTGATCCACAACAACCATGAAAATATCTCACCGATAATGGTGCTCAACTGTACTCTCGTCATCTACACGAGAATTAATGAAATCCATATATAACTCACCAAAGTCTGGAGTTTTAACTCCATGTTTCGCACAAAATGAAAGCACAGTCAGTTTTAAGCTTGGTCCAACCATTATGTCTTAGCTTCTGAATCAACAACTTTGTATTCTTCACGTCATCCATGGCATTCACAATATCATGCGACTTTAGTTGCAAATTTTTGCATAAATGTGATTCCTATAAGTTCTTTCATGACATGCACAATAAATATGAAATCAAAAGGCATCATCAACTTAACAACACCATTAACCTTTAGAAGTAGCAATGCTTTTAAGTACCAAAAATGTTGGTTGGTATAGCTTCAAAAGGCTGCAAACAAACGCATAGTGAGAACTCCACCTTGTGTCACAAGGCCGCTTTAAAGTTCCAACTTGATTAGCCCCACTTGCAGTTTCAAGCTCACCAAGCTCAGTGAGATGCTCCATTTCAGTAACTTGATTAGCATGCAGCTCATCATGTCTCTTTTTAGAAGACACAACCGTAATGACAACAAGAGCAAGATGGTCAAAAAAGTTGTGAACATCAGGTAATTCTTTAGCTGCGCAATAAGAGCTAGTTGCAATTGATGAGCAACGCAATGAATATAATATGCATAAGGACACTCTTCCATGAACTTGGCTTGTAGTCCATTCCACTCCCCACATATGTTACTAGCACCATCATATCCTTGTCCACGAAGTTTGCTAACATCAAATTGATGATTAACCAACACACCAGATAGTTCATGTTTTAAAGTAGCAGAAGATGTATCCAAAATATGAACAATATCAAGAAAACGCTCTCGAGTGAAACCATTCCTATCAACAAAACGAATAACCACTGCCATTTTCTCTCTCTTTGATTCATTTCTTGGTCAAAGTTTACGTAGTTTGACTTTTGGAAAAAAATAAACCTTATTTTTTGAAGCCGATGTAGTATAAAGCAAGCAGAGACAACATAAGCAAGGCATCCAATCGAACAGAACGTCTTCCCGTCTTCTTCTCCTACTCCTCTGAACCTTCTCCTTCCTCATGGTCTAGTTGCTCTCCACAAGCAATTTATCCACCTCATGTCCCGTGATCACTGGCGGAAACAGGGGTCGTTACACACTTACACTCAAATTCTACCTTGATGCGCCTGCTAGCTCCGCTGGGCGCTGGCAGCACTGCAACTTTGTCAAAAACCCTCGTGTGCTCCAGCCAAAATTGCCTAGCGACGAGGATTACCGGGGTATTCAACTCTTTTCTGTTCCGATGAGCCACCGCGTGAGATAAGGACGGCCACCAAATGCTCAACGTTGTTGCCTCTGTTGAGGTGTAACGATGCAAACGCAGCGGTAAGAGCATGAAGTGCCACACTTCACGGGAGTAAGAGTATCTCCAGTCGCGTCCCCCAAAGCGTCCCCCAAACCGCGTCGGATTGAGCGTTTGGGGGACGTGTTTTGCTCGTGCCGCGTTTGGGGGACGTCGCTCCCCAGCCGCGTCCCCCAAACGCCGCCCCCAAATGAATATTTGTGCAGGAAAATAAAGGTTTTCATTCAATTTTGATTATATATTACAAAGTTTGAATGAAAACGGCTAGATTTCATCTAAACCTAGGCTACTGACCGCCCGGCGGCGCGTTCAACGGCCCCGCCCCGTCGTCGCCTCCCCTACGCCGCAGCTCCTCCTGCGCGCGCCTCCTCTCCTTGCGTTCGGCGGTGGCCAGACGGTGCCGCTCCCGCCGATAGTCCGCCTCCGCCCTCCCCTGCTGGGCCGCTCGGAGGGAGAGCTCGGCGAGCGCGACGAATCTGCGCCTCTTCGCGGGCACGGGCGTCGTCCTGGAGCTTTTTCTCCGACTCGAAGGACTCGACGAGGGCGCGTTGCTGATCGGCCGTCTCGTCCGGGTGCGGGGCGTCGTCGTCGGACCAGTCGAACTCGTTGTCGTCGTCGTCGTCCTCCACCTCGGTCTCCTCCGCCTCGGCCTCCTCCTCCATTGGCGCCTCCTCCTCCACATCTGTTGGCGCCTCCATCATCGCCGCCGCAAACTCGTCGGCCGCCGCCAACTGCTCCGCCCGCCTTATATATAGCGCCGTAAGCGCCGACTCCCGCTGTCGACGCTCCTCCGCCGTCGCCTGCTGCTGGAGCTCGATCGACTCACGCCGCCGGCGCTCGATCGAGTCACGCCGTTCACGGAACAGCGCCTGCCGCTCATCGCGCGGCGCCGGCGCTCGTCAGCCCATCGCTGCTCCATGTCCTCCCGGTACCGGCGCCGTCGCGCCTCTTGTCCCGTCGAGGCGTCGAACGCCGCAACGGTGTCGCACTGCTGCTCCTGCCACGCTGCTGCCGCCGCGGCCTCCTCAGCTGCGGAGGCAGGGCGGAGAACGCCGCTAGATCCGCCGCCTGCTGCGCCTCACGCCGCTGGCGGGCCTCCTCCTCGAGTGCCTCCTCGAGTGCCGCACGCCGCTGCCGGCTCGTCAATGGAGGAGACGGCGGTGGAGGGAAGTGGCCATCGCTGGGGCGGTTCGCCATTGCCACTGGTGATGGAGGAGACGGCTGTGGAGCGACGAGGGCTGTGTTTGTTGCCGGCGGGGTGTGGTGGCTACCATTGATGAGCCGGGAGACCTTTTATATTATAGACGCCGGCGTCGGGAAGAAAGCGCGGGAACAGACGAGAAGAGGCGGGAAGATCGCGCGGGAACGGGCGGTGGCGTGCGAACGCCGGCGACGCGTGGAGGCCGCGCAGCACCGACGAGACGTCTCGCCTGCCCCTCCGTCGCCATTAAGGCAAAGATGCCGCTGCGCGCGAATAACTTCCGTCGCGAGGTAGACGACGGTTAGGTTAAAATTAACTGTGCCGCTGACGCGTCGGCCCCGCGCCTCCTCGCCTCGCTTTTCGTTGTGTCCGGCGTCCCCGGAGCGTCCCCTGTGGGACGGGGACGGGCTCGGGGCGCCGGACACCGTATCGGGGCGCGCCGGACAAAAATGGGCTTTGGGGGACGCGGCTGGAACGATTTTTTTGTCCGACGCGCCCCAAATCGGTTTGGGGACGCGACTGGAGATGCTCTAAAAGCATTGCAATGTCAAGTGCTCAATGGTTTCCGCCTTGGGACAGCAAACTGGGCCGAATTGGGGATGCTGCAGTCCACGCCTTTCCAATCTATCCGGACTTCCGCAGTCCATAGGCTATTCTTCAGTGCGAGCCACATGTTTTTTTTTGAAATAGCCAGCACGCTGGATTTCATTGATTAGCAGGGGGAAAAACTTTACAAGTGACCCATCGATGTGTAACTACACGATCGAATAGGGCAGGGAAAGCAAGAAAAACAAGAAAGGGGGGAAGGAAAAGGAGCCACCCAATGATCAAGGAGGCTCGAAAAGCAGCTTTCGGGCCTTAGCATTAGCGAAACTCCATTCGCGCGCCTCATCACGGATCCAGGCGATAATCAGCTGAAAGGTCGCTGATTTGTGACAAAAAATTCGCACATTCCGTTCCTTCCAAACGTTCCAGCAGATCAGCGTAAAGAGCGAACTCAACCCTTTCTTGTGTGCCGCAGTCGATCGCTGCATCATAAGTTGCCAAATGTCTTGGGGCGTCGTCGCTGCTTCCCAACATGTAGGAGCGAGGGAGGAACAGTGCGTCCAGGTTGCCACCGCCGCCCAAATCCTCCTGGTGAAAGGGCATTCGAAGAAGAGGTGTTGTGAAGTCTCCAAGCTTCTGAGGCAAAGAGGACAGAAATATGCATTGGGCAAACGACGGCGTTGGAGGCGATCAGCACACCAAAGGCGATTATGGAGCAACAGCCAAAGGAAGAATTTGCACTTGGCCGGGGCCCAAGGAGACCAGATCATCTCCGGCGCCGGGGAGAGCGTTCGTCCCTCGAAGAGCAGACGATAGGCCGAGGCAGAAGAGTAGACGCCGTCCGCTGTGAGAATCCACCGTATGGAGTCAGGCGTGCCTGGACTCAGTACGAGAGTCTGCGCGAGACGCCATAGATCGACAAACTGGGTAAGCAGTGTGGCTGGGAAATTCTGGCCCAGGTCAGCAACCCAACTGTCGCTGAGGATCGCGGCCGCGACGGTTTTGTTCTTCCTTCTTGATCTGGCGTAAACCTGTGGAAATTGGATTCGAAGGGGAGTGTCACCATGCCACGAGGAGTGCCAGAACAGGGCCCGATTCCCATCCCCTATGGTAACTCTAGTGGCCTCGTGGAAAAATTCATGGTCCTTGGCGTCGCATGGCGTTGGTGTGCCGACCCAGGGGCGAGTCGGCTCGCTCCACTCATGCCACAACCAGCGTAGGCGTAGGGCACGGCCGAAAAGCTTCAAGTTCGGCAGCCCTAGGCCGCCCACCTCCTTGGGCGCACAGACGGTGAGCCAACGCACTTTGCACTTGCCTACTGGATTGGTTTCTTCATCGATGTCCCAGAGAAAGTTGCGCCTGATTCTGTCAAACTCGTGGATGAATTTAGGCGGGAGCTTGAGGGCCGTCATAGCGAAGATTGGAATGGCACTGAGCACGGAGGAGGCCAGGGCATGGCGGCCGCCTGCGTTGATCCAGCGGATCTTCCAGGATGCGAGATGCGAACGGGCGCGATCAAGCACGTGCTGGAGGTGCACCATTCTGAGCCTACCCAAGCTCAGCGGCATGCCCAGGTACCGAATCGGGAAGGATGTGCGCTCGCCAGTGAAAGACGACAACACATCGTCAAGGTCAATGTCATCACACCTGATCGGTGCTACGGAGCTCTTGTCGACGTTGATCCGCAGGCCCGTAGCTTGTCCAAAGGCATGAAGAATCCGCAGAACCGAGTCTACCTCGGCGCGAATGGGGTTGAGGAAGAGAACGGCGTCGTCAGCGTAAAGGCTGGTGCGCAGCTTGGCTTCGCGGATCGGCAACCGCGAAAGGATCCCCGCGTCGGTGGCCGCCTGAAGGATCTTTTGTAGAGGGTCGAGGGCGAGGATGAAAAGCAAGGGCGAGAGGGGGTCGCCCTAGCGCAAGCCGCGACGGTGTCTGACGGGTTTGCCTTCGGTTCCGTTGAGGAGAACGGCCGAGGTGGCAGACGACAGAAGCAAGGAGATCCAGTCCCACCACCTAGCAGAGAAGCCCAGGCGCTGCAAGAGCTCGAGCAGAAACTCCCATGAGACTGAATCGAAAGCTTTGGCGAAGTCGATTTTGAGAAGTAGCGCTGCTTTCTTCTTCCGATGGAGGGCTCGAGCTGTGTTTCGGACGTAGACGAAGTTATCGTGCAGAGTCCTTCCCTTGAGGAAAGCGCTTTGTGCCGGCGAGACCATCCTCCCAATCACCGGCGAGAGGCGCCTAGCGAGCACCTTAGCGAAGAGTTTCGCCATCGAGTGGATAAGACTAATGAGGGCGGAACTCAGAGACGCGCGCCGCATTTGCAGTTTTGGGCAGCAGGCAGACAAAGGCGCGGTTGAGCGACGCGAAATCGCCTCCGGCAATGTTGTAGATGTGTTGAAAGAAGGCCATGATCTCGGGTCTGATGATGCCCCAACAGCGTCTGTAGAAAACGCCGTTGAAGCCGTCGGGGCCGGGCGCCTTCTCCGCGGGAGAATCCATGATTGCATCCCAGATCTCTTTGGCCGTGAAGGGATGGTCGAGGCCGTTCACCGGCAGCGTCGAAAGGTTGAGGGCCTCCCAATCGAGGGAGCGCGTGCGAGGGACAGAAGTCCCCAAGATCGCCGAAAAGTGGTCGAAGAGGACCCGCTCCTTGTCGGGATGGGAGGTGGCGATGGTGGTGTCCGTGGCGAGGGCATGGATGAAGTTCTTTCGTCGGCGGGAATTCATCTTGACGTGGAAGTAGCGCGTATTGGCGTCTCCCTCCCGCAGCCAAGAAACGCGAGAAGCTTGGTACCGGCGAGAGCGCTCGATCGCAGCGGGGCCCAAGACCCGAGCCTTGAGGGCTTGAGTTCTAATGGCGCGCCAGCAGACCACAATTATTTTGCCCCTGGATGGCAGTTATCAAATCGGCAATCTCAATGTTTAACTGAAAATTCTGTAGCATGTCCCAAAGGTTCAGAAACTCCATAATTGCCTGGACTGGTACGGTGCCACGTATTGATCTGATCCCTGAGTGATTCAATAATGCTTCAGCAACAGAAGATTTCACATTTCAGGCATGCCGGCTTTGACACACTTGATTAGATTCGGATCAGTCTGGAAACGCTACAGCCACTGAGCCATCTATCTCCCAAAACTGTAACATTTTCCCATCGTCAAGCTCACATCTGGCAGCGGCGGCCAAGAATAGATCTTCAGGTTCTTCAGGATTTTTTTTTTAAACTGAGTTCTTCAGGAATTTTGTGCACGTATGATGGGGCTAACACTCATCGATTGTTGGAAGGCTAAAAGAGCGATGTACCGAATAATTAGACTGTTACGTTCGTAAGGCCAACTCATAGTGTTTTCAGAGTTTAAACAAATTGTCGACAACAACAAGAAACAATGACGCAACAATGCGCATCATCTCTTCTACTAATACAAATAATGGACTCTGAAGTCTGAACTCGAGAGTCAACAGAATCTAGTCTAGTAGGAGTACTACCCAGCAGTCCTCTTCCTAGAGCTTCTTCATCTTGATCAGCTGGGCATGTTCGGCGTAGAAGCGGCTGGGCATCCACACCCTGCAGCGCCACCGCATGTACCTGAGGGCCAACCTCTTGCCGTCGGTTCGACTCTTTGGCACCGTGATGCCGTCGTCGCTTCCGACGGGCGGTTTCTGGTCGTGTTCCTTCATCCACCGCCATCCGGGCGCGTTCTGGTGCAGAGCGCAGGGACGGGGGAGCTCGTTGCAGTGGCACCAGAGGCCGGATTCCCAGGGTTCAGGCGCGCTGTGGCTCCGCTCCAGGAGGCAGTTCGCCATCATCTTGTTCGTCCTCCTTGGAGACGGCAGCTTGGGCCGCTTGGACGGCCGTGGGCTCGGCTCGTCGACGGCGTCCTCCTCTGCGGACGGCTGCGGCGGCGGCGGATTCTTCCTCTTCTTGCTGTCGGCCGGGCACGGCGGGATGGGCGGGAACACCTTCAAGTCGTCGTCCTCGGGCAGCAGCGGAGGCGCCTGGATTTCGGCCTCGTCGTCGGTGATTATCGTCGCCTGGATTTCTTCCTGGGAGAGCAGCGGCATCAGCGGGCCGAACTCGGCGAGCATCAACGCCAGATAGTCGGCCTCAGACTCGGCCAGCGGCGGCAACGCGGCACCCGACGATGCCGGCAGATGGGAGCGGCCGGACATGCACGCCGGGTAGCTGGGGCGAGGAGGCAGCACGTCGGAAACGGGCATGGCCATCATCATGGTGGCTATCGCCTAGGGTTGATCCGCGGCGCGTAGGTGTGTGGTGTGGGCGAGGAGATGGGCCTCCGGAGCAGAAACCTCGAAGGACTTTATCGAGCCCTGGTGGTGGAAACCGAGTTGAAGCCGGAGTGGGACTCGATTGCTGGATGTCGGTTGCCGCTAACCGAGTTTGACTCTGTTTCGTATCCATGTACAGTACTAGCCTGTAGGCAGCTGGATGTGACGCTGTGTATCCGGACTCAAATTTCAGAAACAGATGCGATGGGATGGAAATCTTCTTGGATACCAGCGTTCTTTTGTGGGAGGGCGAGGCCGCGAGCTGGCCACGATGGGTGTTGGATTATTAGGCAATTTCCGTATGAGATTAATTACCGAAAACAATATTAGAGATGCACAAGCATACTTAACCATACACATCAGACTAAGCACATGCATCAGATCTGAACATGGAACAAGTAGCAGTGCAAGGTAGGAGAGGAAAAGCACGTACATTGCGACCGGGAAGGTCGCACCAGCAGCAGCGGCACCACCACCATGGGTATTGTTGATGTCGCCCATGGTGTAGTCGGATCTGTCGATGAAGCAGCCGAACCGTCGATGAAGAAGACGAACAGCAGCGAGCAGTCGCGCCGAGACGCTCCCAAAAACCTTATCGCCCGTCTCCCGGTGCAGGATCTCAACGGACGGGGTTTCGGAGGCCTGCTCTCCCGGATGGCTGTGCACGCAGTCGCCGGGATGGGGAAGACTAGAGAGTAGCGCAGCAAAAGGAACTTTCGCGAGAGAGAAAGATCTAAGAGCACTGTTCTCCGAGATCTGATCGGTCTCCTTGTATACCCTGGGAGGAGAGCCGCCCCGACCGCGTTGACACGCGTAGGAAGCCAGGGACACGCGGCGAGCATGCACATGCAGGTCGACACGTACCCAACACAGTTGGTGCACCAAGCAAAAATTTAGGCTTCCTTGAGTGTGTCTCGAACTCGAACTCGAGTCACGAAACGCGACGTGCGTGCGTGGCGTGTCGTGACGTGCCGTGCCGAGCCGAGACGGGCGGGCGGAGGAGGAGGAGTGCGCGAGGGCTTCTTCTATTCTCACTCACTTGGAATGACTAGAACAGCAGCCCTTATATACCACTCCAACTCTCTCCCAACTAGCAATGTGGGACTAAACTTTGTCCCCCAAGGCTGTCCCAAGCTGCCAACGTGATGGGCCTTGAGATTTCAGGAATTGTAGACTATATGGGTTGCCTTACTGGGCTGCAGCCCATCTACATTTAACAATCCCCCACCATATCTCATATGCACATCAGATGACACATTAGTTTCATTTACTGTTTAATATACCTGCACTTCGGTGGAGACTGTTAAGTTGAACTTCCACTTAGGCAAGGTGCTACGCTTGACTACAACTGAACAATGGACTATGCCTTGAATTGTCAGTCTTTGTGCAGCAAGTTTCGCTCAATGCCGGCACGGTACTAGGTGAAGGAGATATGCCCTAGAGGCAATAATAAAGTGGTTATTATTTATATCTTTATGTTTATGATAAATGTTTATATATCATGCTATAATTGTATTAACCGAAACATTAGTACATGTGTGATATGTAAACAAACAAAGAGTCCCTAGTATGCCTCTTAACTAGCTTGTTGATTAATGGATGATTAGTTTCATAATCATGAACATTGGATGTTATTAATAACAAGGTTATATCATTGTATGAATGATGTAATGGACACACCCAATTAAGCGTATCATAAGATCTCGTCATTAAGTTATTTGCTATAAGCTTTCGATACATAGTTACCTAGTCCTTATGACCATGAGATTGTGGTGACCCGGCATACCACTGCATGGTGTAGTATGCAAGTCTGATATAACACCAATGAAACACCGTTCCACTAGTATTATATCGCTCAGAGTGGTACAACAGAAACATATGCGGGTCCAAGGCATGTCTATAGAATTACAACATTGACTCTGTTACATAAGATCAGCACAGCCTCCTACTTTACAATGAGGTAAAACTGCAAATAAACTCCAGGAGAACGACTCGCAGTCTAATCTTATCACGAACTCTATTTGTAGAGTATTTGACTAGCTATAGGGCTATGAATAGATTCTAGCTAAATAGGAGCTAGGTTTAAGAAGCTATTTCCCTTCTATGGCTAAACTATGTTTTCTCCTCGTTGGATGTGATATCTGACTCCATCGACGAGGGTCCTGTCTCTTGAAGTAGTTGTTGACTTCTCGGCCTTTGAGTTGCACTTGTAGATCCTCCTTCGATGCCTCCATAGCTAAGCGGGGATTTAAGAGTGGGATGAGTACGAGCGTACTCAACAAGTTCATTATAGGAAAGAGGTGTTTAATGCACTAGCTACGGCATTAGACCAGAAAGTCTAATACCAATGCAAGTTTTCATAACCATTTCTTCAAAAGGTTGCTTTTATTCGGAAGAACTATGTCCAGTCGGCCTTCACCGGTTTACTAGAACTTCATGGAGCTCCTTTCCGGCCGCGTTCGCAGTTCCATATCCCGGAACAGGGAGTGCACGGTCACGATTCATTACACTCTGCGAGAGGTGTGTTGCTTTACCCATAAGAGATCTTAACCTTGGTGCCAACCGAGGCTATAGTTCTCGTCCACACTTCCTTTGGTGTGAGGCCCGGTATAAGGTCTAGCCAATCATGTTCCTCCGCTACCTCGAACACCCACCCTTTGTTGCATACCCCGACCCCGGGTCCTCGT
Organism: Lolium rigidum; assembly: GCF_022539505.1. NCBI lineage: Eukaryota > Viridiplantae > Streptophyta > Magnoliopsida > Poales > Poaceae > Lolium > Lolium rigidum. The sequence continues at coordinate 21,734 of NW_025899819.1, forward strand.
CGGTCCTCTTATACCACTTAAGGATGGACCCCGACCACGACAACGGTTTGGGACTCGTTAACCAAACTCCTTCGCCGGTAGTCTGCAACCCATCATAGACCGCAATACAGTGGGGACTTTAGGCTTCCCCAGCCCACCGCTTGCACTTCGAGCGACAAGTGTCTACGGACTATGCCGTGAGGACTTAAGGCTTCCCTAGCCAACCGCTTGCCCCGACAGATACAAGTGTCTACGGTAAAGCGCATCCGTTGATGAACGAGAGGTGGAAACACTTTTGACTACTCCGTCCCACTCCGGATCTTATGGTTAACACGGATATTACGGCACAAAAATCACTGGCGACATTTGTTGTTTAATCCTAGATGGATACAAGCCCGTGCAATGGAACCTCCACCATATCAACACAATCCATGGTTCCATTGCCCACCACATAGTCATATTCATAGTTATGAAAGTAGTGGTTTTTGATTTTTGTGCAATAGTGATAACCATAATACTTTGCAAGTAATTTGATAAAAATACTCAAATGACATGAGCAAGTGATGAACTTGCCTTTCTTGGCTGCAAGATTATGCATACAAGGTCTTCGATGCGTAATAACTCCAAATTCTGAAATAGCATCATCGTCCGGTAAGGACGATGTTAAAAGATTGACAAGGATGCAATAATGCATAAGTATGAGATGCAATCGCTCTAAGCGTGACCTAACCCCGATGATTTAGGATCAGTGAGTTGTAATGATTAGCTCAGGGTGTGTTGCACTTTTAAAGTGATTCACAATCAAGGTTCTTATTCAGGGTTGTGTTGTTTTAAAATTATAAGCAGATGGCAAGATGAATAGTAACAATCATACACAACCAGGAATAATAGTTGTATAATAAGTAAAGATCAGTTGTCAATTTTAAGTCCTATAATACATGGTTGATGATTACTTATTATATAATTCAAAAGAATAACTTTTGAAGAACATGTTCTAAAATGAAGAACAAGTATGATATTAGGTTTGTGGGGTTCTATGGTTTTCTATAATTCTAATTGGTTTCTGGAGTAAGTAGTAGATGGATCACAACAATGTTGGATTCATCAATACCTAGGGCTGGTAAGGCTAAGTTAAGCCTAGGCATTCTAAGCAATTCATTATACAAGGTTGTTGTCAAGGTTGGTTTATCTTGCTAAGGATAGCTGGCTAGGGTTTATAGGTCCTTATAAGCAGGGTTGGTGATGATTCCTGATTTTCTTCAAAAGAATAACTTTTGAAGAACATACTTCTTAAATAATAAGAAGTATATCAATTAGGGTTGAGGTTGTCTAGGTTTTGCTCACTGGATCCACTAAGTAAGGAATTATTGGCTCCTAAATAGGATGGTTCGTAAATATCTCACACTAGTAGAGTTTAGTGTGAATAGTATATGATGCATGTATTGGGTATGGTTGCTATTATGGTTCATCACAAGGGTGTGATGCTAAGCATGGATGAATAAGGATGATGGTTTTGACAGTAGAGGCTAGGGTTTAAACTTGATTGATCCTACTTGATCAACTAGGTTTAGTGATATGCATACCTGGAATACTAAATTGCTAGTGATAGGGTTCTACATTTTATGTGAACATATGTATGTCTTTTAGTTGCTAATGATGGCTCTTTGATTTGAAATAAAGTATCATGATCACATACTCTAACCTAGGGTTTAGGTTAGGAGCAATTTAGAGTTCACATGTAATAATGGAACTAGGTTCTAAATGGCATTAGGGTTTTAGGATTACACATGAAATGATGAGTTCCTAGTTTTCTACCATATGGAACTAGGGTTGCATAATTATCGTTGAATTCCTAACTTAATAACTTCATTAATAAATTTGAAGTTATTAGTAACTTTGAAATAAGAATAATATGGAATTTGGCATTTTATTATTTTTAAATAATTAATAATTAAGATAATTATTAATTAGGGTTTAAATCATTCTGATAATAATTTAATAAGTTAATAGTAGAGGAAAATTTAATTTTAATGTTTTCCTTATTTACTTTCTGGTTTTTATTTATTTTATACCCTTTTTCCTAATTATTGAATTTTAACTGAATTTAGGATTAAAATTAAATGCTTAAATAATAAGTATTAAATAATTAAATCTTTATTAAAAATAAAAATTTCATATTATATTTTTATTGGGTAGACTTTTCTTTTATAAGAATTTTAAGATCTCATATATATTTTTCTGACTTAATTTGGATTTTATATGAATTTGTAAAGTTGCAGCATTTATTGAATTGAAATTAAAATTGAAATCTACTAAATGCACCCAGACCTAAACTACCCCTAGCCACTGACTGGTGGACCAGTGGTCCACATCAGCTGCCCAGGTGGCGATGATGTGGCCAGGGAGGCACTCTGCCGGCGATCGATCTGCGACGGCGCCGGCGTTGGGCTGCCCCCGCAGACGCACTACTGGGTCTGTTCGACCCAACACGTCGCGGTGAACCATCCTGTGGCGGCGCCGCCCGATTAGGTCACCGGAGTGTGGCCGACGACGAGGTACCGCGGCGGAGCTCACAGGTATACGGCTTCGGGCATGATCTAGGACGAATTAGAGGGAGCTAAGATGCTCGGGAGATTCGGTAGCTCACCGCGAGCACGATGGGCTTGTCGGCGAGGTGAGGGGATGTCGCAGTCACCGGAATTGCTCGATGCCGGCCCCGGAGAAGACGACCTGGTGCGGTTGATAGGAGGTGCGTCAGCTCGATTCCTCCTACCCGGTGATGATGTCGAGCATGGCGGTGCTAACGGTGGTCACGGCGGGGCCTGGGGCTTCCCCAATCGGCGGCGATGATCCGTGCCGGAGCGGGTCAGGGTTTCGGTATGGGGAATTTTTGGAGCAGGGAGGAAGAACTCGAGAACGAGAGGTCGTCGCGAGCCTTTATACAACGCCGCGAGCGTGCCTCGTCACGGAGTCGGTCGCGGAGAGGGCGCCAGCACGAAGAGGAAGACGATCACGGCGTCGTCGTGGCCTCCAGCACGATGGAGAGGATGAGGATGAACTCCTCCTCGTTAAATTTTTATGAAGGGGTACGGTGGGCTGGTCTGGTGATGGTCTGGGCCATGCTGGTGGGCTTCTGCTGGGCTGCTCGGCCTGCGGTGGTTGGGCTGCTGCGCTGCTTCCTAGCCAGGTAAGTCCCTTTTCTCTCCTTTTCTTTTTATTTCAGTTTTTCTTTTTCTGTTTTCTTTTATATAATTTTCTGGTTTGAATCTAACTTGATTTCATTTCATTTTGCAGGTGTTTGACAATTTGACTTTCATGAGGTCTAATACCAGGGCCATTGTATTACGATATTGTTTCGAATAATCATTTCACATATGTGAGCTTTGTTGAAATTTTTAATTACATATGATTTTAGATACTCACTTTAGTTCCCTTTTTCCTATGGGATTAATTCTAACCTGCCTTAATTTTCATGGTAGAATTATGGGTGGATCATTATTATGTGTTTAACCATAGTGTTTGTACACTTGCATTTGAATATGGTTAACCTTTTTAAGTAAGGTTCTTAATGATGATAATTCCATTAATCCCTCTCTTGGCTTTAAGAGTATTTTGTTAGGGTTGACAAGATGCTTCATTAATATTAAGAGTCTTGTAAGTTCTATTGTAACTCCTTTTCAGGTTTAGTACTAACACCTTGAAATACCTAGAGTAGATACTATTCTCATTATGGTTTGGTTCTAATTATAAGAAAGGGGTGGTTGATAATCACACATGGTTTTAATATAGGTTTTATCATTGGGTGTCTCTTGTGTTTAACAAGTGAAGCATAGGATTTGATTTAATGAACAATTAGGGTTCTAACCATATTCATCTAATGGTAATTGTTTTGAATCTCAATTATGGTCTGGTTTTATAATTGTAATCACCCAAGTGATCCACAACTAGGTTTGAGATATAATTCTAGGTTATAGAGATGGAATGACATCATGTTGCATGGGATAGGGTTAATCTCCCTAACCATGATAAGATGGTTAATTGCTAAATATTTCATGTGCTTCTCTAATTACTAAGGATTTGAGAATTGGTTTTATCTTCTACCCATTAACTTCTTTTATTAACCTCAATTTATCATTGATGTAACTATATTGATTATAGTTCTTTTTATAGTTAACTTTGGTCATATGAATGGATGACTTCTCTCCAATTAAGTATGGAGTTTTACTCTAAGGTTTTGCTTATGTTTATTAGATGAAGAATAAGTGGAATGTATATGTGGTATAATTCTACTTGTGATCACCAAGTGGTTCACAAGATAAGGTTAGGATATAAGCCTAGGGTTGCATACTAGTGATCTCCCTATGATTTCATGTGGTGAACAATACCTTCTATTCATATAGGTGTTAGCACTTGGATTATTCTCCTATTTCTCCAAAGCATGATCATGGATTAGGCATGATCTACTTGTTCTTAATTTCCTTACCTCAAGTTCTTAGGGTTTATGATCATTACTCAATTTATAATGATCAAGATTTGGCTTGCTAAGGTATCTTTGATGAATTTGGTTTCTCACTCTAAAGATCAAGTGTTGTCTTGATCTACTCAATATAGACTTTCTTTTATAGTTTCTTGAATGGGCATGGTTATGGTTGTCTCAATTATCTTGAGTATAACACCATAGGTTGAGCTCTCACATTTAAGAACGGTTATTCTAAGGTTCCTCTTGAAGATGATAATTTGAATCCTTGGATGTATATCCAAGGTTTAACTCAAGGTTTGTTATTGCTTTGCTCTAATAATTATAATAGAACTCTCACCTCTCTAGGTTTGGTGTGTATTAATTATATGGAATTGAGAAATGTATTTCTAGAGTTGATCTCCTTGTTATGTTTCCAAGACTAGAGTAGAATGAATACCCTGAGGTTCATGGTAGGATCAAGGATTTGTTTAAGACATGGAAAAGATAAGTGAAGCATGGTTTCTCCATTTATTGTTACTTGATTTCCAAATAGATGTATGTTCATATGTTATGGTAAGGATTACCATATTATGATATGTTATAAGATCAAGCAATTGATCATTGAGTAAAGTGTTGTTGTGTTGATTATTAGTTCCATTTGATCTAACCCCTTAGATCAAATCATCTCTACCAAAACAAGGTTTGAACAAAGTCACATTGAGGTTTATAGCGCTTGACTTGATGAGCTACTTCAATTCCACCAAGGTCAAGTGAAACTTCGATTCTGTGATTTGTTTTACTTTAAAGCGCGAAAATTCCCCAGATTTTCTATGCATGAATGCAATGCACACATCTGTTTCCTCTATTTTAGTAACCCCATTACCTGGGATATTACAGAGATCATGTAAATCACTTATACCGGAAAGGTACTTTGATTACATCAAACGCCACTGCGTAAATGGGTGGTTATAAAGGTGGGATTAAGTATCAGGAAAGTATGAGTTGAGGCATATGGATCAACAGTGGGATTTGTCCATCCCGATGACGGATAGATATACTCTGAGCCCTCTCGGTGGAATGTCGTCTAATGTCTTGCAAGCATATGAATAAGTTCATAAGAGACCACATACCACGGTACGAGTAAAGAGTACTTGTCAGGAGACGAGGATGAACAAGGTATAGAGTGATACCGAAGATCAAACCTCGGACAAGTAAAATATCGCGTGACAAAGGGAATTGGTATCGTATGTGAATGGTTCATTCGATCACTAAAGTCATCGTTGAATATGTGGGAGCCATTATGGATCTCCAGATCCCGCTATTGGTTATTGGTCGGAGTGAGTACTCAACCATGTACGCATAGTTCACGAACCGTAGGGTGACACACTTAAAGTTGGATGTTGAAATGGTAGAACTTGAATATGGAATGGAGTTCGAATATTTGTTCGGAGTCCCGGATGAGATCCGGACATCACGAGGAGTTCGGAATGGTCCAGGAGAATTCATATATAGGAAGTCATATTCCAAGTTTTGGAAATGATCCGGTGCATTTATGGCAGGTTCTAGAAGGTTCTAGAAAAGTCCGGAAGAAATCACCATGGAAAGTAGAGTCCCGGAGGGACTCCACCTTGCATGACCGAGCCAACCCTAAGGGGAGGAGTCCAAGGTGGCCTCCCCTAGGGTGGCCCGCCAACCCCCCTCAAGGAAAGGTGGGAGTCCCACCCTGGGTAGGACTCCCTCCTTGAGTAGGTTTCCCACATATGGGAGGTTTTAGTGTTGGGGTCTTATTCGAAGACTTGGACTAGAACTCTTGGTGCTTCCACCTATATAATGAGGGGCATAGGAGAGGGGGCTGACAACTTCAAGCCTCAGCCTTGGCCGCACCTTAGAGGGC
>NW_025899820.1:300000-384021 GCF_022539505.1 Lolium rigidum
GTTTCCCCCGATATGCAGGAGGGTTGTGGGGTGGGGGACCCAGACGCCCCTCAAGAAGGCATGGCGGCGCCCGTGAACATCACCGCGTCGGTGTCAGCCATCTAACAAGGATTTTTCCCGTCCCTCACAGAACCACGACCACGGACACTCCATCGCGCTCCGCCAACCTCTCTAGCCACCAACACGCGCCACCATGGTCTTGCGATCACCAACGCTGCCTCACCGTGGCCGAAAAAACGAGACAGAGCGAGAAGCAGCGGAACAACAGCCATGCAGGAGGGATCCGCCTCCACCGCCACATGCGGTTACCGTCCGGACGCAGCTCCATGAACACACCAGGTCCATCTGGCCCGGCCGAGCCCAAGGACTCGTAAAGCTCATGCCGCACCGTCCGCCCGCCGGGGTGGCGCATACTAGCACAGGGCAGGCCCGCCCAGACCCAGATGGGGCCCAAAAAGGCCTAGATTTAAGCCGGGAGGACACCGCCACCAGCGTCGGCACCACCCCGCAGCCAAGCTGCCGCGCCATCCCCGCCAAGCCACTCGGAGCCCCGCCGTCCTGGACTGCGCGCCACCACCGGAGCCATCGTCGACCGGGGCGTGCCCTGCCGACGCCCCGCGCCACCCCTCCATATGCACGGGTAGAAGCAGGACCGCCGCTGGCACCACGCGGGCTTTGCCCGGCGGCGGCAGGAGGACGAGCTAGGGTTCCCCCCTAGAGCGAAGCGTTTTGATACAGTATACATTGACTACTTTGTCTCACTAAATTTGACATGGATCCTCAAAAACAAATGGAAAATGATTCAGCCGTGGACTACTTCCAATGTCAATAACTTGCATTTCTACCACATCGCCGAGGCTAAAAAAACTTACGAACTTCATCTGTCGCGAGTGAGCCGCAAAATTACCATCTCTATCGCGTCAAACAGCAGGGGCGAGCGGCCTCTACGTACGCACCTTTCTCCTCGTGGCGCGACGAGTCTGGCTCTGGCAGGGATCGCCCGCCGGCGTCTTCACTGGCGACCACCTCTATCCGCAGCAACCGGTCGGAGAAGTTCTGCGAGTTGAACGCGAACTCGAACTCGAAGCTGGGCCCCTCGCCGCCGCGGGAGAGCTCCAGGTCCACTTCCATCTCCGCTGCCGTCGACGACCCTTCCGCGCCGGCCATCCGCGCGCGCGCTCCGCCACGGACTCCGGAAGAGGGATTGAGGGAGGAGGACGCGCGCGCGGTAGCGTGGACGGTAAAACCCTAGCCTCGCGCGGAGAGGATTTCGAGGCGAGGTCGGCGGCCGGTTCATTTCCAAGGCCCGCGAACCTTTATATTTTTCATTTTTTGATGAGGGGCCCAAGAATTAATTTCCCAAGAGGGACCCTCGAAAGTGGATGAATGTCAAAATAAGACGAGACCATGCGGACATGCGGTGAATAATTAATTTCTCGTCGGAGATGCATTGGGCATTTGAGCTGCGTCAACCACATTGAGGATGATCGTCGACTCAACCCAAACAACCCACGTCTTTGCCGCCAGCAAACTTGACACTACCTCCATCCTAAGAGGCTAAGACTTTAAGCTTATATTTCTTTAAAAATTAAACCAAGTAAAGCTCGATCAAAATTTTAGAAGAATCTATCAAATAAATGATATTTTGTAGATACCATATGAAAATATATTTTATTGTCTATCTAACGATATCGATTTTGTATTTTACATGTTAATGATTTTTGATAAAATCTTGATCAAACTTGATATAGTTTGATTTTTTTAAAAAAAATATAAGCCTTAAGTCTTGGGATAGAGGTAGTATATGTGAAACCTTGGAGAAACAAGGGACGGTGGTAATCAGCTGCAGGTGGTGAGTTGTCGCCGGTGATGTCCCCATGCTCACCGCTAAACGACATGACAGTGTGCAAAATTTTACAAATGGTGCAAAAGCCTATTTCGAGGATAACCGTAAAGTTAGTTTCTGTTGAGCCATGCATTTTGGTGTCCCTTTAATTTGGTAGGATTCTTGTGATCCACACCTGCGGTGGTAAGGTCGTTTGTACGTAGATGCACATTCTGCAAAACTCCATCTTCTCCTTTCAGTTCATTTTTATGGATGGAAAGTTTAATGGTGTTTATTTGTGCGGTGAGTGGGGAGAAGGCCACGATTTGATGATTTCAGGAGGTTTAAAATGCAATATGTGATGGTTGTTTCCTTCTGCTGGGTGAAGTGTCGGTGCTGAAAGGTGTCTCAGCCTTGTTCAGCAAAAACTTCTACAGTATATGCGTATAAATTTTATATTTGAAAATAGAAAAAGGGTAGAAAAGGCCAGGCCACGTTAGGCTGCGTAAGGGTAAAAGAAAAAAAAATAGACGACTGAAAAGAAAGCAGCCCATATACCATCTCTTCCCTCAGGGCCCAAATGGAGAATTACCTAGCAGCCCACGCACAGCCGCCAGACCGCCCACACAAGCTGAGAGCTCCTTCCGTATTTTTAGTCCCACATCGGCAATCGATGACGGTTGCCCCACGAGGCCCTGCTATAAGAGGAGGACCGGGTACCACCTTGATCCTTACTTACCTGGACGGGGTCGACGGAAGATCATGAAGTTCCGTGGCCTAGGCAAGTGACCCACATTGCACTTCGTGGGTGCGCTAGCTTACCATCTCCCCTTTGAGGGAGAGTGGACGTCATAATTTGTGTTAGAGGGGGTACGCGTTCGCGCGGCCCCTGCTAATTCTCCAAAATTAAAAGTTGGTCCCTGGTGCTGAACACATTGCACCCACTTCTGTTATGTTTTCTTTTGTTAAGGTCCCTTAGTGATTTGCTTCTTTGCATTTGGATCCTGGCTTTTGGTTCCACGTATGAGATGTATCTCACGGTCGCATGCTTGGGTTTTTTATCATCAAAACTCGTATCTGAATTTTCTTGTCTCAGAATTATCTAGTGACAGAATCATGGCTGAAACAAGGCCTCTGGCTACTTGGTTTCTTCACGACAGTCACAAATAAGCGAAAGGCTACTCACATTATGTCCAGATTGAACCACACCATCCCAGTAGAGAACCATCATAATATAAACACATGTCAATCAACAAGTAAAAAAAGCATTCGGTTCCCGGTGGCAGATGCATCAACAGTCTGCCTACACAACACGCTTGAAACATGAGTCACCAGACAAAGGCAAGGCCATGATCCCAAGACACTTGTAACACAAAATATTTCGTTCTCAGTCACCGACGAATCCTGGGGAGTTCATTCGCATTTCTGGGCTCTCGTGATCTCCCACGCCGGAAGTGCCTTGTCATTCTCGGCGTACTTGTCAACCCGTTTGCTGGTGTTCGCGATGGCCACCGTGAAACTCTCGTTCTGCAGAGTGAAGAGGTACATTGCCTGATCATCCTGCCGGTTTATCATCAGAAGAAACTTCAGTAAGACAGAGTTGGATTTTTTGCAACAGGCTAGCAATAAGCAACCTGACAGGCTGACAGAACTGTACATGAGACCAGCGATGGATGCATCCCGAGTGATGCACATAATGGAGCTCATGAAAACTTCAAAGGCAATATTCAGTTTACCAACATGTTGAGAAACAATTAAGAAAACATACGTTTGCTAAAAATAAGTGCCTAGTTAATGCAGGATATTATTACTGCTGTGTAAGAAGAAACAGAAGGAACCTTGACTAAAACTATATGTAAACTGTTGTCCTGTAAGCTATTCGAAGCGGATGTTGAAAAGCGCCACCGCAAGTATTAGGTACATTGTATGAGTGGTGGATAAGTTGACAGGTCAATACCTCAGGGAGTTCCATATATTCATCTGGAGATATTTGAAGGAACTCTACAGCCGTTTGCCCGAGACACCATGCAAAGACCTTCTCGCTGTCGTCTGCAATGGTCAAGTGCAACTGAAAGCCATGTGTGCATCCATTCTGGCAGGCGACTTCGCAGAAGGAACAGTACAGTCCATCTGGCTGTTCATTCACCACATGGCCACATAGATTGTGGAATAAGGGCAGCTTTAAACTGTTGCAATCAATGTGGTCAAGTCGAACACGGCATATCTGTAAATTTTGGGGCATGCATGTTAGCAGAAAAAAAAATGACTGCAGATGAAGAAGGCAATCAAATTCTTAGAAACATCTGTAGAAGAACGTATATGATTCCTTGAAACAAAGGGTGTTTGAGACTGCTTTTATTATATGTTTACATTTTGGGGCATGCTAAAGGTGATGCAGTGGTTGTTTTCAAAAGTATTGTCAATATCTGAACTTAAAATGCTCTAGAAGAGATCTCATAGCAGTAGTGGTCAAATGGAGAAGAGTTACGTGTGTCCTGTTTGCTGAATGGGGAAGATCTGACAAGAGTGATAAACTATGCAGGCATGTTGAGTTCAGCAGGGCCGGCAGCAAGCTCAAGTTAACAAACAGAGATCCTGTCTCCTTCTCACGCCATGAGACTTCAAGGCTATTGATAAGAAAATAACGCATCAACCAAAACTTTGCACATATTGGAGACTCCACATATTGTGGCAAATAATAAGACATAGAGATGCATATAGATGTGATACAAAGGAACATGATGCTTACATTTTTGTTTTATTCAAGGTACAAGTCAGACCAGAGATATACACCATATGACCAACTCCAACTCTACCTAATGACCTACAAAGGTATTGATACAGTATAATTGGTTCAAATGCATAGTAGAACCAATTGAATTGGCAGAGGAACCAATAACCGGTAAAAACAACTAAAAATAGTTACCAGTGTCCAATAAAGTTAAGCTTCGTCAGAGCAACTCCAGTAACGTCTTCTATCTCCAAATAGAAGGTAGTCCCAGACGCACTTACTTTGCAAACACTTGTTACGGTGCCAAACAGACTAACTCCCACCATTTTACCATGAAGATCACTTACATATGACTAAAAATGAGGCATGTCATACAACTACCAGAAGAAAGATATTGCAGGAAGCTCACTACATGTCTACATGTGCAAGAGGTACATGATATATCAAGAGTTGTACCAAAGTGTAAGCAATGTTTTCCCAAGGTTTTCTTTTATTTGAAGATTCACCAAAAAGACAGCAGAAACATTTGAAAGGTATTATTTTCTCAAAGCAGGTTCAACATAAGGGAAACATCAAATCACACTTATATTTATGGTGTTGCCTATGTGCATGTGCCTATGCACTGAAAGTACAATATGCATATAAACAGAACTAACAGAAATGAAATAAATTATGACATGTAACAATTAATAAGATATTAAATTATTTAGTTTTTACTGTGGTAAACTCAACATTTTAAGTTACATATACTAATGTTATGATTCACATATTATATAACTCGATACAAATCAAAGCTTCAGCAAAATCAGCAGTTAGAGGCTAAGCTTGGTCAGAGCAAGTCCAACACGATGACAGGCAAAAGTTATCTTCTGAAAATAAACTCTAATGGATGAAGATAAGGTTACATACTCGAAATGGATATTTGCTGAAGTCAACTGAACCATGCAAATCACGTGGTAATGTTACTTGTGAAGCCATATTATCAATTGGAACACATGACAGCCGAGGTCCTTGGCTCTTTACTTGAGTAGGTGTGTGGAGTACCTAGCACATAATCCTTCTGTCTTGGTCAATAGTAGTGCAGAAAAAAGTAGCACTGTCCCACTAAGACATTCCAACCAACCAACCTGTTCCTCCTGTTGAGCAATCGGCACCAAGTAAACCTGTGTTGCACTACCATACTCAAGGCACAATTCCTGAGACTCCTCAGAACTTGCAATAAAAGGACTATCCAGTGCAAGCATGCTCCCTACACTGAAAGTTCAGAAAAAAAAGATTAGCTGTTATAACTCGACTGAGACAACTGGTACTTGTATTGAGTGAGATGAACCTGAAAAGATTTGCAAGCAAAATCTGCTCTCCCCATAAGATAAAATTTATCTTCTCACCATCACTGTCTACTAGTACAATCTGCTTTCTTTCTGTACATCTAAGAGGTTCCAAAGACTCGATCTTCTCAATCCTGCAAAAATGAATGGGTTGGGTGTTCTGAAACTTTCTCTAACAAAGTCGATTTTTATGGTTCATCCAATTCTTCCTTTTTACTCTTACTACCAAAGGAGGGTGTTGTTCTTTTTTACCACAGTGCAGACATGTATATATACCGCTTTAAACTAGTAGTAAAGTCCAAACTCCCCTATAAGAAAGCTTATTTTACTGCAGCCAAATACTAAACAAGCTTGTTTCTGCTATATCTTACATGTACATTACAGTAGTGTAACAAGAATAGAAATAGCCATAAACTAATGCACAAGCTACAATCATACTGAATCAATTCTACTAGAAAACAAATACAAGAAAGCACTCTATCTAAGGAGATTGCCAATGAGATGTAATAGATATCTTATTTTACCTGGCATAAAACGAATATACAACATCATTTCCGCCTTCCTCTTGCTTCATAGAGGAGAAAGAATATGTGCAAAACTGTGCCGCAAGTAGCATGGCATCTTCATCTTGATCCTATATAAATCAAAGGTAAGCTCAAAGTGAATAATGTGCATGGAACTCCGACACTCCATACTCCACAGTACAAGTGTCAAAATAAATCTATAACAGCTTAAGGTTGAACTATTTGTCTATACAATCATTTCAATGGTCAAATTGCAATTAAAGCAAAGGAGTCCATATTCTGACAAATTGCATTAACATGTATGTTCTGACCAAAAACTTCCTTAATACGCCTAAAAGCTTTGGATGGTCACCTCATCAAGTAATATCACCATGTATTCTGTCGGTAAAATACGAGCACGGCCAGATCCCTCCACAGCTGTACGAAGACAACATCCTGTGAGCACAACTTCTCGACCCTTCTTCAAGATGCAATGTTGTCCTATATAACTGTAGTACCTAGAATTAAAGTTGTGTGTCAGTCTATGAATGAAAGTTAAGCCGTGAAAAATTTATCCACGTCCATTCTACATTCCTTTATGCATTTGATTTGTTACTGACTTTTACCATGGCATCAGTCTAACAAAAATGAACATTAACTAAGAATTATTTAGACATACCTTCGGTGTAGATACAGATCAATAGTTGATGTACTCCACATGTCTCCCAAGGTAAGCATGTATATGTTTGTACCTACAAGAATGACACACAATTGAGTACGCTTCAAGGAAGACACATGTTAGATGTAATGAACAAAATTTCATGTCAAATGGTCACTGAGTTTAATAGTGTTTAATCATGAATATTGTTAAATGAACGGATAACAGCAATGAATCATGGAAGTTGGGAGAATTGGGGAATGCTTTTACACTTTTCTTGAATAATGATTACAAAGAGGGAGAGATTCCCTGACTGAATTTTCACTGAGAAGGGCCTAAGAGCTAGAGTTTACAGCATATAGACCGTGGGAATGGAGAGAACAAACTAAAGGTCATGGAGTCCCACGCCAAGGCAAACCTGCCAAGCACCGCAGGCGTGTGGCAGGCCAGCAGGGAGGCGGGGTTGCCACAAGATTGCACTATTTCTGCACATATTCTATACAAGAGTGATTGACAGGGCCAAGCCCAGGAACACCAACACATTCATATGCTTGCAGTGCTGCCAGCAGCATGAAGGGTATTCTGATCCCTTCTTGGGCTTCTGTTCAGTTATCGAGATAGTCCTAGAAAAGTAGTAGGCTACTACAGTATCGTGCCTCTTTAGTAAACATCTCCTTAGATGCTCTAAAAACAACCAAGGAATTGCTACATTTTGTTCATTCAATGAAGGCCAGTGTGAGTGCTTGAGTATACCAGGAAGAACAAAAACATTGATGACGACAGCTTCAAGGACACTCTTGGGAGAAAGGAAGTTCTTCTCGTGGATAGAGTCGATTGTGATAGTACTGGGAAGCCTCCTCCTCTTACTCCTTGTGTTTAAGAGATTAGTCACCTCAACCTTCTTCTTTGCAGTCAGATATTTACGTTGTTCTGTCCAGGACTATCAAAAGCAGCAAACGATTAAACCACAAAGCCATCTGCCTGTTTCGTGAAAACACAAGAGAAACCTCCAATCCAATGGTAGAAGAAATGATGGTAAAATACAATGTGAGAACACGGATTTGCAACATGTTTATATATGTGAACAAGCCAGAAGCCAGTATCAAGTTGCCAAAAATCAGTAACTCAACCGCCAAAACATCCTAACCCGCAATTGCTCCCTGTATATGGATAGATCCATTTTTATTACACATGAAGATATTGTGTATGCCTTCGTGTATTTGAGTATACTAATTAAGAGCACACTGGTCAGATCCTTCCACAAACGGGTGCGTTTGTGTTCAAATTCGAGCTAATTTCACAAAATTCTAGGAAACCGTGTGTACAAAACGTAAATGATGTTCGATAAAGAGCCGTGTGCTAAAAACTGAAGGCTGGATACATGTAGAGTGAACCTAACTACAACGACTCACTGACTAGAGAAAACCTGGTAACTAGAACAAGCAATCACACTTAGAAATGAGGGTTGGCGGCGGTGAGTCTGACTGACCTGGAAGAGGTCGGAGAGGAGGATGGCGGCGGTGACTCCGCTGGAGTAGGCGCGGCAGGACTTTAGCACCTGCGCCACCGTCCACCCCCACGGCGGCCGCGCCGGCGCCGGCCCCGCGCCGGGTGGGGACTCGTCGCCGTCGCCCCCGGAGGAGGAGGTGAGGACGGAGATGGCGTAGTCGACGAACTCGAGGAAAGCGCCGCCGTCGGCGGAGGCGGAGGGGGAGGCGGCGGCTGGTTCCATGGAACCCTAGGTACCGGAGGGCGGGAAGACTGGAGAATGAAAGACGAGAATGGAGACGAGCGCGGGGTTTTTTGCCTCTGTCAATGACAGATGGGGCCAGGTAACAGCCTTACAGTACTTTAGGTTTCTTTTTGCCACCATGGATATTAGTGGTATTTTGAGAATTTTCTCAGCACAACCAAATGTTAATAAGACTGTCAATCAAAATAAAGAAATACTCCGTATGTTAACAAGACCTTATCTAACTCTAAATAAGTATTTAACATCTTCTTCGCGTAGCAAAACCGTGAAAAGGATCAGTGACACGCATAACTAAGTATATGTGAATATTTGCATCGCTTCCACATCTTAGTTAAGTGCAGCAAACAGATCAGCATAATCCAGTCGATTGGGCATAAGATGATACGTCAAAAACCTGAATACATGATCATTCTATGCATATTATCAGTACAGTGCTATTTCATCCTGCGACAGTGAAGAGATACAACAGTTTAGCATGCCAGAACGAAGAAACTGCAAATAATAAGACTTCAAATAAAAGAGCACTCTCTACCACAAGTCCCCAAGGTAGATAGACAACTTCTTTGCGTAGCGAAATCCCAAACAGATCAGTGACACGCATAATTAAGTATGTGAATATTTGTATCGCTTCCTCATCTTCAGTTAAGTGCAGCCAAACAGATGAGCATAATCCAGTCGATTGGGCATAAGACGGTACATCAAAACCTGAAAACCTGATCATACTGTGCATATTATCAGTTCAGTAGTAAAATCTCATCCCGCAACAATGGATAGATTCAACAGTTTAGCATGCCAGAATGAAGAAACTGCTGTACAAGGTACACGTGCTGATAATTTTTTTGAGTCAGAATAAGCCATTTTATGTAAGCACGAAACTGAATCAATTTTCGGTTACAAAATCCTTAACAAGGTTCCCTCATAAACATCTTTCTAGAAAGAAAAAAAGTCCCCTCGTAAGCTCTAGGCAAATCTCCAGGCCTGAAGAATATCCACACTTATCCGACATCTTTAAGAGGGGAAAACTGATAATTTAGGGGAAAACTGGTAATTTAACAAGTAGTCAAATTTTATGTGCAAGCGCAAGAGAAAAACATAGACGGAAAGAAAACTGCTGCAAGCTGATTGCGCTGTGTACTGACGAAGCCGAGTTCCGCTGACAGAAACAGAGCATCCATGGACGAACTAGCTCGTGATCAGTTATCTAAGGGGCATCTGATTGAAAGGGGCTGTACTGGAGCATTTCCTTTTGCTAATAGATCGTGATTGAAGAATAAGACGATGACAGTAATATCGTCGTGGAAATGCCTGCGGACTTTCTTGTCGATCCTCATGAGGTCTGAGTACCGCATCTCACGTTTCCGTGCTGCTTCCTGGAGAGCCGCTTTTATGAGCCTCTTTGCGCTTCCCTGAACAAAGAGACGGTATGGCAGTCATGATAAATGAAATTCACCGTATATTTAGACAGAATTTAAACTATTACCTAACAGCTGAGAAATCAAAATCAACCTTGCAGCTATTCTGAGTGAGCCAACTTTGACAAGTTAGGTAAACTAACATGTCAAACTGCCCATAAATTCTTATTTATTGGCAATAAAGTGCCCATAAATTTTACTTGGTGGCTTTCCCTAATGGCATATACATGCATCAGCATTATATCTGGAGATAGCAGTAAATGCAAGCTTGCGAGACATCAATATCCAGGGTACCAAACACAAATATATATGACCAAGAACACGAGTTATGAATCCCCAGTGCTTGAAGAGCAGCACAAAACAATTTTTCGTCCCATGTAAGCAGTCACATTTTATTATTGGTATGGTCCATATGGACCTACTATAGTACAGTAGACGGTTTACATCATTACAATAGTTATAGGACATGGATGCTCGTGCCAACATTACAGGAGGGCAATGTGCCATAGACACAGCTAACTTTTTTAAAAAAATGAGTGCAAGCAGTCATAGGAGATGCCTCAAACTTCCTACAGTAATAGAGGAATTCTAACTCAAAACATTCATGCCTAAAAACTCCTGACTTGGAAGTTATGCCAGCTTGTAACTGTGAGAATCCAAAACAATTGACACAGTCGCACACCTGTAAATACTTCACATCCAGCACGTTACCATCAGCAGCAAACAACAATAATGCGTCTTACAGTGAGGACCCTAGCCGTACTTAACTACTCATGATAGCGTGTAAGAACTTGGTTTCTTTAATGAAAATCAGGGGGGGACCCTTCAATTAAAAAAAAAACTCATGATGGCGTCGACAAAACATCGGAGAATCATCTGATTTTTAATACACAAATTCAGATTATACACTCCTTTGCTTAGACGTATAAATGGAAATATGACAAAACAGTACACCCTGGTAGGTAAATATTTACTCTAGTTAAAAGAACAAGGAGACTAACTTTTTATCTAAATGAGTGCAAAAAGTCATAGGAGATGCCTCAGACTTCTTAGTTCCTACAGTAATAGGGTGACTCAAACTCAAAACATTCAAGCATAAACCCCTGACTTCGAAGTTTTTTGCCAGCTTGTAACTGTGAGACTCCAAAACCACTGACACAGTTGCACACCTGTAAATACTTGACATCCAGCACGTTACCATCACCAGCCAACATCATAATTAGTTTTGCAGGGAAAACCCTGGCCGCACTTAACTATTCATAAATCAGACCATAATCTGGATTTTTAATGCACAGGCTCAGATTCTATATACTCCTTTGCTTAGAAGTATAAATGGAAATATGACACAACAGTACACCCAGATACACATTTACTCCAATTAAAAGAACAGAGAGGCTACGAGTGAATGCAATGAAATATTCCCTGCTACTCCTAATAATTCTAATGCAAAACAAAACTCATGGAATTTCACAACTGGTCGATTAATGATCATCTTAGGCAACAACAACAACAACAACAAAGAGGTCAAAAGAAATACAAAGAGACGATGGAAACGGTGTGTGGGATCATCTTACAGCGCGTGGATTGCTGTGAACGATCTCGACAGCTTCCTGGTTACTCAGGTGCTCCCACAAGCCATCGGAGGCAAGTATGAGGAAACTGTCGGTCGGCTGAAGGGTGCGGGAGACGATGGACGGGTCGGCGCTCATTATAGGCCTGCTGAAGGGCTCGGCGACCCTGAACTTGGGCTTGATCTGGTCCGTGTTGAACTTGGCGTCCTTCAGGTAGGCGTCGCCCAACGAGCGCGACACCTGCATAAACAAACCCGGCGCGTAATAAGCATGCATAGAACCTTCAGACACGGTGACATGAGCTCGAACCGCTGGGGAGAGAGAACAAACAAGCAGGGATACCTGTATGATGCCCTTGACCCTCCATACCCCGTGCTTGAGCGCGACGATCTGCGGGTCGTCGGGGTGCTGGGCGAGGAGCTCCTCCCTGACGGGCTCCATGTTGGCATTGTGCTCGCTGGAGAGCTGCTCGGCGACGACCTGGCCGCCGCGGTTGGGTTTTCTGCCCAGGACGGCCCGGGAGTCGCCCAGGTTGGCGACGAAGAGCGTGCGGCCGTGCACGACGGCGAGGAGGCAGCAGGAGCCGACGGTGGCGGCGTCCGGGTGGGACTCGAACTGGGCGGAGACTTGGGCGATGAAGGCCCCCTCCGTGGCCGCGAAGGCGGCCCTGATCGCGGCCTCCGTCACGCCCCGCGGGCCCGACGCCGCCTCTGCACGCGTGGGTAGAGGGATCAGAGTCAGACCTAGGCTAGCGTCGTGGTAGGGGAGCGCGCTGGTTGGCTGGTTGGGTTCATCGGCGCGGGTGGAATAGAATAGGATAGGATAGAAGGGGGGCAGACCTGCGAGGTTGGGGAGGAGGTGGTCGCAGGCGAAGCGTGCGGCGGCGTGGCCGGCGTGGCCGTCGAAGAGGGCGAGGAGGGTGCCGAGGGGCGGGGCGGAGTGGAGGCGGCACTGGTCCTCGAGGACGTGGTTGGCCTGGACGAGGGCGGCGGAGAGGTCGCCGGCGGCGCAGCGCGCGAGGTCGCGCCACCAGAGCAGGCCGTCGCGGGCCTCATCGGAGGAGGCGGGGGCGGGGGCGTTGGGGGCGTGGGGCGAGGTCCCGCCGCACGCCGAGAGGAACCTGAGGAGCGGGCCGAGCATCGCAGCGCCACATCGCCGACCGGGGCGTCCCCGAGGCGGGCGGCGGCGGCGGCGGGAGGGGAATGCGCGTGGGGGAGGGGGCGGGGTCGCAATCGGGTGCGTACGAGAAAGGGGGGAATTGGAGGAAAAAGGTGAATAGAAAAAGGCCGCCGGGTGGGGGAAGGGGGAGGAGGCGTGCGTCCGGTTTGGTTTGGTGCCGCCTGCCTCTGCCTGCAGTGGGAGTGCGCTCCGTCGGAGCCTGAGTGGGAGTGGGGACTGGAGGGGAGGACGGCAGGCAGGGGCATTGGACGGCCGTCGTTTTTCTAATTGTTTTAGTTTTCTTGTGGTTCCGGGATGGTGGGCTCCGTCTGTATCATCACGATGTGGTGACCGTGTTGGACTGTTGCGCCTCGTGCTCGCCAAAACAGGTGCCCTTGCGCGGGGTGCAAGACCTCTCCCGGGTGACCCAACAAAATTTCTCCATGCATCATATAAACAATTTTCCTTGAATTTCTTGCATCTTTAGGTGGTTCCTCAAAACCTTTTCTCTCTACAACCCACTCTTACTAGGGTTTCTGTGGTCTGTGGCTTTACCGGTGCATAGTTCACTTTTACGCATCTGGTATCGATGCCATACGTTGCCCTGCCAAAAGGGCCATTTTTCATCGGAACGAAGACGAAAGTGGAGACGGTGCTAACTTTGCATCTTTCGAGGCGGTGACTAGTTAGATCATTTCCCATAAATTTCACGCACGTCCTAGAAGGGCCTTGAACACACAAAACGGATTTTACATCACTACCACGACTCATAGAAATTAACAGAGACTTAGAGGACACCAACAATCACCACTACAGGAGAGGGGGCTAGGATTGGGGAAGTCGATTATGATATACTGGAGATCTAATTTTCATTTCATTTCCCGCAATTAATTTGTGGATACGGCACCAATCAGGGGGTGTCAGCCTAGAGATACTTTAGCAGTAGGAATTACCAACTATTTTATGGATAAATGGTTTGCATGTGCATCTTACCACAATATTTCGACCAAACAGATATTTGCATGGGTTTTGAGGAATTATTTAGGGCGCGATGCGTTATTGACCTATAAGTGCCAAGTAAAAAATTTTATGAGAAACATAATAGTTAGTTGCCCCGATACCAAAATCTTTACAGTTGTTAATTAGCTAAATGTTTGGTGTTAATCCGCTAGAAAAATCATTGGTCATAGTGAGGACCATGTCTTGGGAACCAGATCCTACGTTAAGGAGCAAAGTGAGGCAAACTACATTCCTCTAACTTTTCTTCTTCACATTCATACTATTAATATCAGTTTGAACTAAATTAAATTGCACAATATATATGTGTGTTGCCCGTTTAAAATAATTACTAACAATCAAAATTATCACTGAACATTTTTTAATCTACAAGATTTATATGCACGGTAATTTGCTCTAAGACATACAACACAATGTTTGTTACAGCTTTTGCTTCTTCATTTAACACTAGACGAGCACTGTAGTTTGTCTAACTTTACTCCTTGACATTATAGGATCTGGTTCCCAAAGTCTTGGCCCATGTTGGCCCCAACTGAATTCGTTTACACCTAGGAGTGAACAAATTCCAGTCAAGTTAGGTGTACAAAAAATTCTAAATAAGGTGATGTTTCTTCCACACAAATCGTTACATGCAAACAACTTGGAGAATGATGTGTTTGTCGTACACTCCTATTAGTTAATTCGATATGCAGTGCTACTAACTGCAAATATTTATAAAAATCGGTGCAATTAGCGACTTAGGGGAAAATGTCACAATGGAAAATAGTTAATTTGATATATGATACTGCCATAAATGGCATGTCTCAAAGTGTTCACTATTAAATTGGCATATTTTCCTTGATTGTTCTTGCATTGACACTTTTAGATTGTGCAATGTTCACAATGATACACATTGAATTGTTCAATTACTTGTGCTGCTCATGTCCGAATATGCTTCTGTTTTACAATAGTCTTGCACTCTTGCTTACAAGGACATAGTAGCACAAACATTCATAGAAATACACATACTCTTTTGTGGCAAGACTAATGAAGAATATGGTGCACCAGTCATTTATATTTGAGTGATTTTCATTTTATCGACCTATTAATTATGCATTTTTCAATTTAGTTAAAATCCTACCAAAATTCATTTAAGAAACTTTGAACATAATTTTGACATATTTAAGCATCCCCTGGATAGAACTGACATGTTAGATCCATGTGGTGTAACAACAATGCGTAAAACTCGGAGGGTTTGGCAT
The DNA here is from genome assembly GCF_022539505.1 of Lolium rigidum. Taxonomy (NCBI): domain Eukaryota; kingdom Viridiplantae; phylum Streptophyta; class Magnoliopsida; order Poales; family Poaceae; genus Lolium; species Lolium rigidum. The sequence continues at coordinate 315,198 of NW_025899820.1, forward strand.
GTTAGATCCATGTTGTGCAACAACAATGCGTATAACTTGCAGAGTTTCATTGCAGATCATGTTCAATCTTCTCTCCATTTATTATGTTGTTGTCCTCGTGAAATCTTCGAACCTCAATCATCACCTCCCATCTTGTTCAAATCTCCAAAGTTTCTTAAATTAGATATTCTGGAAGGATTTTGCGTTGGTGCAGATGAAAAAGGTCAAAGAATGCAATTCACTCTTTATATTTATAAATCAAAGATGTACATATCAAGACGGGAAGAACTCTTTAAGGTGTATTGCAAAATGTGGTTGTATGTTGGGGAGGGCGCGGCGCTGGATGGCGGGGTGGCGGCCATGTGGATGTGTGGGTTGCGCAAGTCTGCGGTCTTCGGCGTTCGTCTTCGAACCTCGTGTCGGTGTTGGTCGGCGTCCCCTCTATGTGGCGTTCCGGCTGCGCCCACGGCGCTCTTCGGCGGTACTCCGATGGCTACAGGTTGTGTAGCGCGGCGGTGGCAGGGTACGTGCGGCGTCTCTTCGTGGATCGCGTTGCGGTGGTTGCAGTTGGTGGTTTGTGCCGGTCCTTGTTTGGGCGGGCGCGAGGTCTTGGGACTCCCTGCTAGGCGAAAGCTTTGTCTTAGCGGCCGGCCAGGACCGACGACGGTGACGCCCGTGGGCGCCGCATCCTTCTTGAAGGCGTCATCGAAGCGGGTTTTCCTGATCTCCGCCCGGGTTCTCCGGGGGAAACCCTAGATCCTTAGCAGGATCGGGCGTGGGCGGCGCTCTTGTGTCGCTTTGCCTCTTGGGGCCGCGCTTTGGACGTCCACCGGTCAGAGGGTCTTGCGGAGTGTTTTGGCGGTTCGGCGGAGGTGGTCTCGTCTTCGGCCAGGAGGGGCGCGGCCTTGGGGCCGGCGTGGTAGTTTGGAGCGATGTCTCCGGTCTTTCGCCTCCGCCTGTTGCGTTGAGGTGTGGTGTCGACCTGTTTGGTCGTCGACCCGTGTGGAGCGCAGCCTCGGGGCTGGCGTGTGGTGTTGTGTTGTAACGGTTTTTGGCCAGTTTTCCTCATAAACGGGCCAACTCTTTTCTCCTATATCAATGAAAGGCAAAGCTTTTGCCTCGTTTCAAAAAAAAAAAAAAAAAGTGGTTGTATGATTGTATCATGCCAAGATTCATCCAACATACAGAGTAGATGTGATGTTTATTTACAACACCTTTAAATATCGCTAGCAGATTTATACGTGCGTGTTCGTGAGCGTTGTACTGTGTTCTCAAAAAAATGTCCCTAGCAGATTTATACTCCAAGTCGAATCAATCGGGCCCTTTTTTCCAAAGGAAAACTCGCCATGTCCTATCTCGCACCAATCTCAATGCCGTACGGTGGTTAACAAAGCCCACCGCACCCAGCCGACCCGCTCCAGTTGCGCACACACCACAGCGGCAGGGGAATTTTTCCAGCTAGGGTTTTAGGCAAACGATGGGGTCGGCGAGCGACGAGACGGCGGCGGCGGCGGCGGCTGCGGCCGCGGCGGTGGCCGAGGGCGGCCCCGCGGGGGAGGCCGGGCCGGACTCCAAGGACCTGCAGCAGCAGAGCAAGGCCCTCGACAAGCTCACCGACCACGTCGAGGACCGCCAGCTCGACTCCTCCCGCGTCCAGTCCGTGAGTCCTCTCGAACTCCAATACCACGCTCTTGTCGATTCGCGGATTCCGGCGCGTCGTTGCTGAGAATTAGTTGCGGATCGGCGATCCGCTGGCTCTTTAGAGCGACGAGCCGGAGGGTTTCGATATTGGTGGAACCGTGGCGTGGAGGCATGGTGAATCGCTAGCTAGCATGAATTAGTTCTGTGCCACTCCCCTGCTTGGCAGGGATGGGACGCTTCAGTTTGATCATCCGTGCAGCACTAATCTGAGCCTGGAAGCGTGTTGTATACTAGTATTATTGCTCCGTTCTCTCCGGTCAGAATCATTTCAAATGTCTTCTGAATCATGGTCCATCAGTTGAGCATACTATGTGTTTCTACTTGTTGGGCTCAAAGTTTTTTTTTTTAAAAAAAACGGGGGCAAAAGCTTTGCCATAATCTATTAATTAAGAAGTAGTTGTAGCAACAAACAAACAAACAAAAGACGCAAAAATATTGCAAAGCAGCCTACTCTTCTGACATTATTTCACTTAATCGCTTAGCGCCCTTCGTGACCCATAAACTCGCCTCTTTTCTGTTTCTACAATTAAAGCTTATGGTAAATGCAATATCTGTAGTCCGTGATACTCCATATTGTCGCTGAAAACGGTATTATCAACTCAACCGTCTGAAGACGTTGGATCTTAGCATGGACGACACACAACTTACATTTTCTATCAGCTCCCCATGTTTTTTTCTACCCACATTTATGGCCATAATCCAGCCAAACAGAATTACGGAAATTCATGCCTGGATTTGAAGGTTTGGGCAGATATACAGTTCAAACCTTCAAATCCAGCCATAAACTGTTTTAATCAGGTGAGATTGAAGGGGTTGTATAGATGACTCTGAAAGAGACAGCTAATAGCAGTTGGCAGATGCCTTCTTATAATAACTGCATGCTAAAACATCAATATCAGGAAATTATTTAGAAGTAAGATGTAGAAGGCAGGACCATAGAGATATTTATGTTTAATTGTGATACTTTTAGGAGTACCTTGGTGAAGCTGATAGATCGTTGTTTCTTTTACAGGCCATGGCAGCTCTTGCTTCATCTAAAGAGGCCGACTGGAATGCCATGAGACTGAGGTTGGTGTGGAAATATTCACAGCTATTATTCTACTCTCAAGAAACTTGCAATATTCACAGCTATTATTCTACTCTCGAGAAACCTGCAATACACCAATGCACTACTCTTTTGTAGTTTTTACTGAATACAACTACCGCATCTACAGTGAATGACAGAGGCGACTAGCAACTGAACATGAAAGATTGTATGTGATGTTCAGTTTGAATAAGAACTTTCCCTGCTAGAAATTTTAGCTTCATTTATAAATGCTGTTAACACATTAGATTAGCAGTTTAGCACTTTATGAAGAAGTGTACAAGCCAGCGGCTCAAACTGCTTACGGTTTTGCTACCACAATATTTTATCATCTGATACCTTTTTGGTCTGATAAAAAAAGCAAGGCTAGTAAGGATAAATAAACGAACATAGCAGTTCTAGCACGATGAGTCGATGATAGTGTAAGTTAGATCCTTTGTACTTCACAATTTGTGCGCTTGAGTTTGCAACCACCGCCGGCCAGCCAGATCATGGCGCCACGGGTTCTTGCCGAGGCTGCCACCTGCCCCTGCCTAGGCTGCTGCCCGGCCGTTGCCCGCCCTTGCCCAGGCCGCTGCCGCTAGGGCTGGGGTTAAGTCGTCCAGGAGCCGCTGTCATTGCCTTTTCGTTCTAGCTACTGCCTAGGTTGGCTAGATGCAATATGCCTAGTGTACAACATATTTGCAAGGGGTCCTGGACACACTCCAACAGACAAGCAGCAGCACCTATCTCTGTTTCTCAATCTCTCACTTCCTTTCTGAATTAGCAGCCAGCAGCAGGTCTCTCAGTTTCTCAGTCTATCTTTCTAAATTAGCAACCAGCAACCAGCACGTACGGTCTGGGCACAAGCAGGGGATGTGGAAGGCGGAGGTTGCTTGAGGGCTAGCGCCAGAGCCTGGTCTTGCTGGCCACCGGAGGAGCTCCTACATGATCCCCGTTACCTCGCTCTAGCTAGGAAGAACAGGTACGAGGGGAACATGTGATGTATGTATGATCTGGGTTAATTTCAATACGATGATGAATTGCTATACATGAAGGAGAACTGCTGGCGTGGCGAGAATAACCAGCTCAAAACCTGTCAAAACAGGGCAAGTGCTAATCCTGAACGTTCATTGAACCATATCACAGTTGAGCGTTGTACACTGAACTTTGGGACAAGTTTACGGGGGTTAAATTGGACTTCTCTCTTTCTGGTATGTTAGGGTATATTTGGATTGTGAGCAAAGTGTATCTAACCATTTTGTCAATGTTTGGTTTGGATAAGTTGCCAACATTTCGGCATGCCAATGCTCCTTTGCAAATTCTGCTTCATCTTTCAAGCCAATGTTGACCAGTTCGTGGGCAGGTCAAAAAACCAAACTGACACAAAATTGTGGGCAGGGAAAACCTCAACCTAAATTGTGTCTAGCCAAATTTTGGGGAGGGCATAAACCAGTCCCACGCATCAGTATTTCTGTGAGACATGTCAACTCCAATATGAAATTGAAAAGAAGTACACTTATTTCATAGATATAAATGGGTTGACCTCGTTCTCCTGAAAATGTTGTTCACAACTCATGGGACTGTTATAACAAAATCGGTGTTTTTTTGCTCTTTCACCAGGGAGAAAGAATTAGCTGCTGTCAAAATCAACCCTACTGATGTTGAGATTATCGCCAACGAGCTTGAGGTGCCATCTGAAACCTAGACTCAACATCCATTTTTTTTCTAATACTCTGAAGGCCCCCCATCTAAAGCATCTCTGAATGTGCAGTTGGACAAGAAGATCGCAGAGAGGACACTCCGGGAGCACAAAGGCGACGCTGTTGCTGCTGTTCGCTCCTTGCTTCACTAGTTCTGACACATGTTTGCTGCGGGCCAATGATTTCGTCCGATCTGTACACCATGCAAATGAGGCTTGTACTGTGTGTTACTGTTGAGGGGACATGCCTGTATCACAGCGAAACTATCTTTCTTTTTATGGGACGAAATTATCATTTTTGACATACATGTAGAACTTATATATTTTTATGATGCTGCAAATTTGTTTCTGTTCTCGGATAAAACTTGAAATTTCACCCAGGAGTTCATTGGTGTTTACCCAGATGATTACTGTGTACTTCTATATGTATGAGATGATTGGTTCATTTGGAGATCATAATCACCCGAGCTATTTTTGCGAGAACAAATTGGTGATATGGCTTTCTGTAGGTTATGACAACTGATCGATGGGTTGTCGTCATTGAAGAGTTGTGCATATATCATACAGAGGGTGCATTTGGTAGACAAGACAAGTAGCTAGGGTCGATATCTTTATAGAAGGGAAGACGCTAACATCAGAGACCCCTCCACCCACACACGCACCCCCTTCGACTAAAGCTTACTCTCGCAAATGATCCTCACTCCCTCCTATTCTGGTAAATTCCCAAATGGAAATCCTCTCTGATCTTGGATACCATTTGCTGCATGTAGAGTTTTTCTCTGTGTGTTACCAAAAACTCGCGCATTCCTATGTTTCCAAAGCGTCCAAGCGAATTTTTCTCTAGCAGAACAGAGAGCAACACCAAAGGTGGTAACATGGTGTAAACCTCCAGCTCGACATTACAAGCTTAATATAGATGCATGTTTTTTCCCGAATGGTACAGGGGCTGCGGCAGCTGTTATTAGAAATGATCATGGTGAGGCGATTGGAGGCGGGACTTGGCCTTTACTGGATATGTTAAGTCCAGCAGCTGCTGAAGCAATGGCGTTGAAAAATGGCTTGCTGTTACTTGAAAATATTGGATGTTCGCCGGTAGTGGTGGAATCTGATAGCTTAGACTTGATTACAGCATGCAACGGAGAAATTGAGTTATGGAGTCCTTATGCAGCAATACTGGCAGCTGTTTTCAAATTGCTCGAAGAATTGGGAGGATATCGTTTCAGCATTGTCCCAGAGAGGCAAACAAGACGGCGCATAATCAAGCTAGATTAAGTTTTGAGTCTAATATTTTTTGTATTTGGGATAGTAACCCTCCTTCATCTGTTTTAACAGATGTGCTGAACGATGTAAATTTGTGAAGCAGCAAGTACCAGACGCACTTTTTTCCTTACCAGGGTACCGAAGGGAACTGGAAGGTTTTTAATGAGGCGGCTTGCTGACTTAATATATTGGTTTTCAAAAAAAAAAAGCGTCCAAGCGATTAGGATGATTAGCGTGTCAAGATGTCTCATTTCCTCGCTTGCTTCCTTGCCTCCGTCCACCACCTCTCTAAATTGGCATTCTGTTGTGCAACCATAATCTGCAAGTTCATCTCTCTGAAACAACTGAACCAAACCCTGCCTTGCATTGTTGCACTGAACTATAATATGATCCACGGTGTCCTGATCTAGTAGGGATCCGGCTGCCCCTGCAGCCCGTGTCACTCTAGCCCTCCTATCCGAGGTCCACAACCTGTACCTTAAATTCTGCATTTCATTGCCATATAGGATCTCCAAATGGGTTGCACGTACTCCTCTTAATATTTCCATGGCACAACATGTTATAGGTTGCTTTTGCTGAATAATCGCCCGACTCTTTTCCCTTCCAGGTAATGCGATCCGGACGACCTTTTCAATCTCCTCCCAGAGTCTGGTACACTGAATAGAGCTATCAACATTCAGTTCACCTTACCTGAATGTCAGATCCAGGTGTTGTTTGTCAAAGCATCGCTTACCCTTCTAGCATTTTTTCCTCCTTGTTTTAACGAGCGATGTTACTGCAGGACCAATCTCCTCTGCGTTTCTTCCGTTGATCTACCGATCACGCCAGAAAAAATGAGACTGCCGTCTCCAATAGCGAACAAGCCAAGCTTTGTAAAATCTCCATTGCCGCTGGATCGTTCAGGGTAGGTAAACCTTGCCAGGGTCTGGACTGATATCAGTGCGTCTCAACCAGAGTCATCGAACTCGCAATGCCAGGCCTGCAGGCGCAAGTCTTTTACTCCCAGTCCTCCGTAACAGCTTCGTTCCTTTCCAGAAAAAGAAGTAGATAGGGGACGCGGCGTTTTTGCTCCGGGAGCATATAGTCCTGATTTTTAAAATAACTTTTAAACATATTTCAAAATGCTGAAAAAATTGGATAAAGAATGTAGCACGTACATCTTAATGTTCTGTGAGCTTACAAAGTTGTTTCATAGAAAATCGATATTTTTGTGTAATGTGTAGAAAAAGATAAAAAGCTTTTCACGAGGACATATTCTTATCTTTTTTACACATGACACAAAAATGTCTATTTTTCGCGAAACTCAGGCATATAGAATGTCAAGATGTACGCGCGAATTTTTTGTTCAGAATTTTAAAATATTTTTCTCGACAGCAGGAGCATATACACCCTAGATCAAAATTGGAATTTGAATTGGGTTTCCGGTAGCTAGGATCCTATCAAGGAAAATAGTTACAATATGTTCAGAAAGAGCAGGTGCCTATTGTTCACAGAGAATAGTTAGTTCAAAAAGAGCAGGTGGTAGATTGTCTCAATGGGAGGCACCTGCCTGTTTTACTATATTTTACTAAGGAGTTAACTGCCTTCAAAGGATTCCAAAATTAATGCCCAGATCCATTAACTCGTTTTACCGTCTTTGTGGACTGGAGTGATTAGGTAACTACCTTTCGTTACGAGCCTAACTTGCAACAAAACCAATTTAACATAGTAGGTCAATTTTAGCATACTCATGCTGCAAATGATTTTATAAACTATTTCATTTCACAACCAATTGGAACAAACACAATCATATATAGGCAGTGCCAGACGAATTGTTTCCTAGGTTTATCACCACAAGTGCACTATTAATCTCCATGTTTACCCCAAAATGTACAACTTAGAAACTTCAATTGCTAGAGTTACTGCACAGTTGGTCTACAAAACCCATTTTTCTTTGCAACAAAGAGTAGCAACAATCAAACCTGACGAAGAACCAAGTAAGTAGAAGCGTACATGACAGGTGAAGATCAAAAGAACATGCTGATACAAACAATAGTAATAGAGCTCCTGGAATTATCAACGAACCAGGATGGCCACTTACTAGAACACATCATAACATAACAGAAGAGAACTAACATGCTACAGTTAAAATGAAATATCAAGTACAGAAAATAATAACAAAGTAAAACTCAAGATCTGAAATGAAAGCTAAAACAAGACAGCAAAAGAGTTACCAGGGCGCACACAAAGAGGATAAAACCTGTGACGTGCTACTAAGCAAATGAAGAACACAAGCATGTACTCCCTTCATCCCATCAAAAGCATCTCAACTTTATCAAAATTTAGATGTATCTAGACACTATCTAGGTAGACATATCTAAATCTAAATTTTAATAAAGTTAAAACACTTTTGATGGAACGGATGAAGTAGAAGCATCCACGGCAGATTAGCATGTGAAGATAATAAGAAAAACAAGGAAGAGCAAATATAAAGATGAAAAAACAAACAAACAACTGCTACTTGAGTAGAACACAACATAGCAAAGAACTCAAAATCTGAAACAAAAGTTAAGACAAGACAGCAACAAGAAGTTCTATGTTAGCATAGCCAAAGCTGCGGATGTTAATAGTAAACTACGTATTTCATTTCACAACCAATTTAAACAAACACATTCATATATAGGTAGTCCTAGACGAATTTAGGTTCTAGGTTTATGACCACAAGTGCACTATCAATCTCCATGTTTACCGTGGAATGTACAACATAGAATCAGCATTCCTTGGAGAACCTGTAGGTTATGATAACTATAGGTAGTAGTAGAAACTTCAATTGCCAGAATATACTGCACAGTTGGATCTACGAACACAGTTTCTCTTTGCGACAAAAAGTAGCAACAATCAAACCTGTAACATGCCCAAACAAAAGAAAAAGTCAAGTCTGTAGAGGCGTCCATGACAGGTTTAGATCAAAAGAACATGCTGATTAAACCTATCAAGTAATAGAGCTCCTGGAATTAACAGAACTGACATGCTGCAGTCAAAATGAACTGCGAAATAACTCAAGATCTGAAATAAAATCAAACACGGGACAGCAATAAGAGTTACTAGTGGACATATACGAAAAGGATAAAACCTGTAACCCCCTAACCCCAAACCAATGAAAAACAAGTATGTACAAGCATCCATGGCAGAATGACAGGTGAAGTGAAGATCATAAGAACATGTTGACCAAAGAACATTAAAAAAAAAAAGCAATCAAGTACCGCATGAGAACAGCTGCTGCTTGAATAAAACACAACAACGCAGAAGTCAAAATCTGAAACAAAAGTGAACGCAGACAGCAAACAGGAATAGCTAGTGGACGACAGATACATAAATCTAAGTTTTAACATCTGTTACATCACCACGGACGGCAAAACATAGTCTCAGGCTCTCAGCCCACTACCAATACCACGACAGATGGTTCATTACGATACAAGACGACTCAATGAAAATAAAGCAGTTCTCATAGTAAGATAGAAAATGTAGCAAAACACGACCCCAGAAACTTAGAGCTTGTCCTCGAAGTCAGAGAGAGGAGTCATCTGTTCCTTGAGCCCCTTCCTCTTGCGGATATCCTTGACGAGGTTGAAAGACTGGGAGTCCACCTCCAGAGGATCAGAGTTCATCACTTCCCAGTGGTCAAACACACACTGGGGGAAGGCCTGGCCAGATGTTGCAGCCCTGAGGGTGGCCGAGAAACCAAACGACTCGATGACGGGAAGGTAAGCCTTGATGTTGTACAGTGGGGTACCTGGCCTCTGCATCTCCTCAAACACGTGGCCTCTCTTCTGATTCAGGACACCATAGATGCCACCAAGTGCATTCTCCGGGGCCTGGATCTCAACCAGATAGATGGGCTCCAGCAGCCTTGGCTTAGCAGTGAGCTGGGAAGCGAAAATGACCCTCCTGGCCGTTGGGATAACCTGGCCACCACCCCTGTGAATGGCGTCAGTGTGGAGGACAACATCACAGACCTCAAAGCAGATGCCACGCATGTTCTCGTCAGCCAGTGCACCTTCCTTTGATGCCCACTGGAAGCCAGCAACAACAGAGTCCTTGATCTCATTCAGGTACTGCACTCCCTTACACATGTCAACAACCATGTTCGGGCCTGTGGTCTCAGGTCCAAAGCACCAAATCTTCTTGGCGAGATCCTTGTCCCACCCAAACTCCTGAGAGAGGATCTGGGAGCGCACCTTAGGATCATCACGTGGGCCAATGCGTCCCTCATCAATGGCCTCAGGCAATCCCTCTTCCAATGGGCGGGCCTCCATGTAAAGACGGTTGTGCTTGTTAGGGGACTTGCTCATAACAGTACGGCATGACTTGTCCAGAACAGTCTCACGGAAGGAGACAACAGGTGGGGAAACAATAATTTCAGCACCACCCATGAAGTCATCCTGCAGATCCTTCAAGCAAATCTCAAGGTGAAGCTCACCAGCTCCAGCAATGATGTGCTCACCAGACTCCTCAATCGAGCAGAGGACCATAGGATCAGACTTGGCCAGACGCTTCAAACCTTCAACAAGCTTAGGAAGATCAGAGGCCACCTTGCACTGAACAGCAACACGCACAACAGGGGACACAGAGAACTTCATTGCTCTGATTGGGCAGGCATCAGTTTCCTTCTCGCCTGTAAGGGTTGCATTCTTCGTGATGAACTGATCCAAACCAACCAAAGCAACAGTGTTACCACAAGGAACATCCTCAACAGACTCTTGTTTCTTTCCCATCCAGATAACAGTACGCTGGACACTCTTCGTGTAGAGATCTTTCTTCTGGCCAGGAACAAAGTTGGGGCCCATGATACGGACCTTCATGCCAGTTGCAACCTTTCCAGCAAAAACACGACCGAAGGCAAAGAATCTGCCCTTGTCAGATGCTGGAATCATCTTGGAAACGTACAGCATAAGAGGACCCTCAGGGTCACAGTTCCTGATAGCATTGGCATATATATCATCAAGGGGGCCCTCATACAAGTTCTCAACACGATACCTCTGAGCCTTCGAGGGAGAAGGCAGGTGATACACCATCATCTCAAGCAGAGCACGACTGGCAGGGAGCCAGGTTTGCATGACACGCTTCATGAGAGGCTTGCCCATTAGGTCCTTCTCGTCATTCTTCATGACGATACCAAGCTTCTTCAACATAGGCCACAACTTATCCTTCTGATCATTCATACAGATCTCAATGATTTGCTTGATTGGCTCATAGCAGAACTGAACAAAACCTCTCTTGCAGGTTGCTGAGCCAGAGTTCTTTGTTGTCCATTTCTTTGTGGCTGGGTCAAAGAAGTTCTCACCCCACAGCCTCTCCATCATCTTTGATTCATCAACTCCGAACTTGGAGGCATACATCTTGGCGAAATTGGTAAGGGTAAAAGCCCACCCGTGCAAACCAGCAGAGAATGCAACAGTCCCCTTCTCTGGGTACACTTGGACATCACCAAGGAGCACATCTTCATATGTTGCCATGATGACATTAGCATTTTCAATGACACGGGAGAAAGTCTGATAGGCTTCTTCACCATCCACTTGAAGCTCCAGGAAACACCTGTCCATCTTGTTGACCGTCAGGACAGGCCTAATCCTCTCACCAAGAGCCTGGCGCAGAACAGTTTCAGTCTGCACACAGACACCCTCAATACAGTCAACCACCACCAAAGCACCATCAGTAATACGGAGAGCAGCTGTGACTTCAGACGAAAAGTCAACGTGGCCAGGTGAATCAATCAGGTTGATTAGGTATTCGTTTCCATCTCTCTCCCCCTTGTAACTTGCAAGTGATTCATCAGTCATCTCATAGAAAAGAGAGATACCAGTGGATTTGATTGTAATACCACGTTCTGCCTCATCTGCACGGGTATCAGTCATGCGAACATCACCAGCAACTTCCTGGGCAATAATCCCAGCAGCAGCCACGAGGGAGTCCGTAAGCGTAGACTTGCCTGTACATATATGAAAGTAATATATAAGAACAGTGCATAATTTCAGTATATAACAAATTAAGAAGTATATCAGGTTTTCAACAATCGACCACAAATCATAAGAGTAAACAATTACACAAATTAACATCTCACACAGACGCAGCTTTCCAAAACATACTACATCTCCGAACAGAAGTAACAGCAAACAAAAGTACAATACACTGATTTTTTCACTCTTGTCCTAGGATAGAACAGATATTTTGTAACATGACTAAAAATCACAATTTACTGGGATATTGAAAAGTAACACACACAAGATCAAAGAATTTTAAGTAATTAAGCGCAAGAGTGAAAATTACATAGCTTAAAATTTGTAATAATAGACAGCTGTTAACATGAGAGCAACCCAAACTGGGTAGATTTTGAACAGTAAGAACACAATTTATGAGTAGACAACTGAAATATAGTAACATCAAATAAGACAGAAGTAGGAGACACCATAAGTAAATGTTAAGAATTAGGTATAGCAGAAAATTCATAACATAATGAGTAGCACTAGTAAACTCTAGGTTACAATTGAGATGACTTAATATTTTCAGGGGAGGTGTCAGTAATCATTTCAAAATAATGCTGGTAGCTAATTAAATTACACCTATTACAACTAGGAAAAGGGCTATAAAACATAAATCAACCAAGAGTCAACAGTACAAACTATAATTAGATATCACGGTTTCACAGTACGGTAACATACCGTGGTCAACATGAGCAATAACAGACATGTTCCTGATATTGTTCTTTTTGTCCATAATCCGGCGGAGCTCCTCCGCTGTAAACTTCACCATCTTGACTGCTTATGAATGTTACTCTGCGAATATAAGTTCCTGTTCAAATAATAGCAAGCTATTAGAATCAAACAAGAATCAGGTGAACAGGACATTATTATAACCAAAATTGCATAACCAGAAGTGTTCTTAACTTTATTGGACATCCATTAGTACTGAAAACCATTTTTCACTAACAGCCCGACCCCACCCATAGTGTAAAACAAATGCATAGGAACTAGAGATACAATGTTCAAACAATTGTCAAAAGTACACAGAAAAAGATATTCAGAGTACTTATGCAAGTTAGCATGACAGCTTGTTAAAACTAATTGTGACAATATTCATAAAACTTAATTGTCCAAAGTGCACTAACAATAAACAGAGCACTAGTAACACAAAACTGTACTAGCAAACGATGGTTCTCCATCAATGAAGAGGATGCACAGCTATAAAGGACAATCAGGTAATGAATTAGCATAACTAAACTTCCAGGTACTTGCAGATATTGAGAGATAACAGGTCATCAAATAACTTGCTAAAAATCTGTCATACCATAAAGCCATAAATGCTTATCAAGTAGATATATTACATAGTTTGTTACATGAATAAGCAAGCATGCATCTGCTGATGGCCAAGTGACTGGAAAGAAATGGAATTAAAACCTCATGATCACATAGAGCAATACTAACCAACCACGCAAGAAAAAAATCTGATACTAGTATTCAAATTACAAGTCAACTCGTGATTAACAGGAAACTGAGGAAAGCAAGCACAGATGCAACGAATCTCCCCCTTGTAAACATCAAATTAAATTGAACAAGCAAATCTAGCAGTGATATCTATCCCCACTCTCCACGCTGAAACTGAGAGCAGGTAACAAAATCGACAGGGTTTAGGCAGACAACGCCAGGAAAGCACTACCCTACAGCCAGGTAGAACAAACTAGCGAAATCTACGAAAGTAAACAATAACAGAGCACCAGAATGGTAGATCCACGTCAAACACGACGGAATAACAGGTGTTGACCACTAATACTACTACCAGGCAAGCATCTGCTATTCCTAAGCAACCAGGAAACAGTAGATCTACGAAGTTTCAGAACAGAGAAAGCACATACAAAGCTACCGACGAAACAAGGAAACTATAGCGCATCCAGCGAGAGTACGTCCAGCAAAATCGACTAGGATCCAATCGCGGAAGCTAGAGCGCATCGAGCGACACACGAACAAGTAGAACCGATTAAGCTAGACCGCATACACGACCGACGAATCCAGGAAATCAGAGCGCATCCAGCGAGACAAGGACCAGCAAAATCGACTAGGAAGCAATCCAGGAAACTCGAGCCCGTGTAGCAAAATCGACTACGCAGCAGCTAGTACGGACGCGCCGACGAGCTCCAGGAAGCAATCGGAGGAGCGGGGAGGAGGAGCGGGGGTCTCACCTTTGCTTCCGCCTCCGGATCGGAGGGGAGAGACGAGGAAGCGGCGGCGGCGGGTTTAGGGGATTGGGGGAGGAAGGAATGGTGGGTAGAAGACCTAGGCTTCGGCTGCCCGTATATATATTGCTGCTAGCGCGCTGGCCACGCATACGCTATCTCGGGGCACGGCGGGCGGAGCCGGCCACGCGACTCCGGTCCAGAAGCGAATGGAGGTTTGGTGGACTGACGGCCCGGCCCAATCTAGGCGTGAGAACCTTTTCTTTGGACCGAGAATATCCGAATATCCTCTCTTTTTCCTACAGAACGAAATGGGATGGACAAAGAGGCAGAGCAAGCTTAGTACTCCCTCCGTCCCAGTTCGCAAGGCAAAGTTCCAAAAAATATTTGTCCCAAAATGCCTCATCTCCTAGGCACATTTGCATTTAATGTGGGAGTAAAACTGATTCATTATTGCATGCAAAAGACTCCTCCTTTCGTATCCAACCGTGTAAAACGAGGCTCAGTAGTACTTTACATGCACCATTTGCATTTAATGTGGGAGTAAAAATGAATTAAAGGGTAGAAAATAAAGTTCTTTTTAATTTCCCAATTAATTGCAGCGCCGATGTTAACGTTTTTACGTGGAAATTTAGAGCCAATGAGAATTCACCTTGGGCCAAGATATTTGAAAACTTTGCCTTGCGAACTAGGACGGAGGGAGTACCCTTTTCTTTGGGCTTAAATTGTTGATTCTTGGATTCTAGCTGTTGTAGAATTAGAATCTGAAACAAACATGCCTTCACAATACCCAGATTGTCTAGAATTGATTTAAAAAATATACACAGAGCACCACAATCTGAGAATTGAGAAAATAGCTGATTCCCGAGCTTCTTTGAGCCGAACCGTTTTCTTTCCCCGCGGCCACGCCTCGCATCAGGGCGCAGCCTCGATCTGCCCAGGCTCGCGTCGCCCGCACGAGAGACCGCCACCTCGCGCCAGCACCCTGCGTCGCGCTCGCTCCGCCAGCCGTCGCCCCGCTCGGCCGCCCGCCGCGTCGCGCCCGCTCCTCCCGCCGCCCGCCGCCGATCTGTTCCTCCCGGCCGCCCGCCGCCAACCTGTTCCTCCTGGCCTGCTCCTCCCGACCCGCTCCTCCCAGCCTCCTGGTGCGTAATGTAATCAACAACTACATCCTCAGACATAGCGCCAATGTTTTATTCCTAGTGGCAACAGCACAACACAACCTTAGAACTTTACGTCACTTGTCCCGGTGTCAATGCGGGCATGAACCCACTATCGAGCATAAATACTCCCTCTTGGAGTTAAGAGCAAAAACTTGGCCGAGCCTCTACTAATAACGGAGAGCATGCAAGATTATAAACAACACATATGTAATAACTTGATAATTAACATAACATGGTATTCTCTATCCATCGGATCCCGACAAACACAACATAGAGTATTACGGATAGATGATCTTGATCATGTTAGGCAGCTCACAAGATCCAACAATGAAGCACAATGAGGAGAAGACAACCATCTAGCTACTGCTATGAACCCATAGTCCGGGGGTGAACTACTCACTCATCACTCCGGAGGCGACCATGGCGGCGTAGAGTCCTCCGGGAGATGAATCCCCTCTCCGGCAGGGTGCCGGAGGAGATCTCCAGAATCCCCCGAGATGGGATCGGCGGCGGCGGCGTCTCAGTAAGGTTTTCCGTATCGTGGTTTTTCGCATCAGGGGTTTCGCGATGGAGGCTTTAAGTAGGCGGAAGGGCGAGTCGGAGGGCCGACGAGGGGCCCACACCACGGGGCGGCGCGGGCCCCCTTGGCCGCGCCGCCTTGTGGTTTGGCCACCTCGTGGCCCACTTCGTATGCTCTTCGGTCTTCCGGAAGGTTCGTGGCGAAATAGGCCCCTGGGTCTTGATTTCGTCCAATTCCGAGAATATTTCGTTACTAGGATTTACGAAACCAAAAACAGCAGAAAACGACAAGCGGCACTTCGGCATCTTGTTAATAGGTTAGTTCCGGAAAATGCACGAATATGACATAAAGTGTGCATAAAACATGTAGGTATCATCAATAATATGGCATAGAACATAAGAAATTATCGATACGTCGGAGACGTATCAAGCATCCCCAAGCTTAGTTACGCTCGTCCCGAGCGAGGTAAAACGATAACAAAGATAATTTCTGAAGTGATATGCCATCATAACCTTGATCATACTATTTGTAAACATATGTAGTGAATGCAGCGATCAAAACAATGGTAATGACATGAGTAAACAAGTGAATCATAAAGCAAATACTTTTCAAGAATAGTACTTCAAGATAAGCATCAATAAGTCTTGCATAAGAGTTAACTCATAAAGCAATAAATCAAAGTAAAGGCATTGAAGCAACACAAAAGAAGATTAAGTTTCAGCGGTTGTTTTCAACTTGTAACATGTATATCTCATGGATAATTGTCAACATAGAGTAATATAACAAGTGCAATATGCAAATATGTAGGAATCAATGCATAGTTCACACAAGTGTTTGCTTCTTGAGGTGGAGAGAGATAGGTGAACTGACTCAACATAAAAGTAAAAAGAATGGTCCTTCAAAGAGGAAAGCATCGATTGCTATATTTGTGCTAGAGCTTTTATTTGAAAACATGAAACAATTTTGTCAACGGTAGTAATAAAGCATATGAGTTATGAAAATTATATCTTACAAGTTGCAAGCCTCATGCATAGTATACTAATAGTGCCCGCACCTTGTCCTAATTAGCTTGGACTACCGGATCTTTGCAATGCACATGTTTTAACCAAGTGTCACAATGGGGTACCTCCATGCCGCCTGTACAAAGGTCTAAGGAGAAAGCTCGCATTTTGGATTTCTCGCTTTTGATTATTCTCAACTTAGACATCCATACCGGGACAACATGGACAACAGATAATGGACTCCTCTTTAATGCATAAGCATGTGGCAACAACTATTATTCTCATATGAGATTAAGGATATATGTCCAAAACTGAAACTTCCACCATGAATCATGGCTTTAGTTAGCGGCCCAATGCTCTTCTCTAACAATATGCATGCTCCAACCATAAAGGTGGTAGATCTCTCTTACTTCAGACAAGACGGACATGCATAGCAACTCACATGATATTCAACAAAGAATAGTTGATGGCGTCCCCGAAGCATGGTTATCGCACAACAAGCAACTTAATAAGAGATAAAATGCATAAGTACATATTCAATACCACAATAGTTTTTAAGCTATTTGTCCCATGAGCTATATATTGCAAAGGTGAATGATGGAATTTTAAAGGTAGCACTCAAGCAATTTACTTTGGAATGGCGGAGAAATACCATGTAGTAGGTAGGTATGGTGGACACAAATGGCATAGTGGTTGGCTCAAGGATTTTGGATGCATGAGAAGTATTCCCTCTCGATACAAGGTTTAGGCTAGCAAGGTTATTTGAAACAAACACAAGGATGAACGGTGCAACAGAACTCACATAAAAGTCATATTGTAAACATTATAAGACTCTACACCGTCTTCCTTGTTGTTCAAAACTCAATACTAGATGTTATCTAGACTCTAGAGAATCCAAATATGCAAACCAAATTAGCAAGCTCTAAGTGTTTCTTCATTAATGGGTGCAAAGTATATGATGCAAGAGCTTAAACATGAGCACAACAATTGCCAAGTATCAAATTATCCAAGACATTTTAGAATTACTACATGTAGCATTTTCCAATTCCAACCATATAACAATTTAACGAAGAAGAAACTTCGCCATGAATACTATGAGTAGAGCCTAAGGACATACTTGTCCATATGCTACAGCGGAGCGTGTCTCTCTCCCATAAAGTGAATGCTAGGATCCATTTTATTCAAACAAAACAAAAAACAAAAATAAACCGACGCTCCAAGCAAAGTGCATAAGATGTGACGGAATAAAAATATAGTTTCAGGGGAGGAACCTGATAATGTTGTCGATGAAGAAGGGTATGCCTTGGCCATCCCCAAGCTTAGACGCTTGAGTCTTCTTATAATATGCAGGGGTGAACCACTGGGGCATCCCCAAGCTTAGAGCTTTCACTCTCCTTGATCATATTGCATCATACTCCTCTCTTGATCCTTGAAAACTTCCTCCACACCAAACTCGAAACAACTCATTAGAGGGTTAGTGCATAATAAAAATTAACATGTTCAGAGGTGACACAATCATTCTTAACACTTCTGGACATTGCATAAAGCTACTGGACATTAATGGATCAAAGAAATTCATCCAACATAGCAAAAGAGGCAATGCGAAACAAAAAGGCAGAATCTGTCAAAACATAACAGTCCGTAAAGATGGATTTTATTAGGCCACCAGACTTGCTCAAATGAAAATGCTCAAATTGAATGAAAGTTGCGTACATATCTGAGGATCATGCACGTAAATTGGCTTAATTTTCTGAGCTACCTACAGGGAGGTAGACCCAGATTCGTGACAGCAAAGAAATCTGGAACTGCGCAGTAATCCAAATCTAGTACTTACTTTACTATCAAATAGTTTACTTGGCACAACAAAACATAAAACTAAGATAAGGAGAGATTGCTACAGTAGTAAACAACTTCCAAGACTCAAATATAAAACAAAAATACTGTAGTAAAAACATGGGTTGTCTCCCATAAGCGCTTTTCTTTAACGCCTTTCAGCTAGGCGCAGAAAGTGTATATCAAGTAACATCGAGAGACGAAGCATCAACATCATAATTTGTTCTAATAATAGAATCATAAGGTAACTTCATTCTCTTTCTAGGGAAGTGTTCCATACCTTTCTTGAGAGGAAATTGATATTTAACATTACCTTCCTTCATATCAATAGTAGCACCAACGGTTCGAAGAAAAGGTCTTCCCAATATAATGGGGCAAGATGCATTACATTCAATATCCAAGACAACAAAATCAACGGGGACAAGGTTATTGTTAACCATAATATGAACATTATCAACTTTCCCCAAAGGTTTCTTTTTAGCATTATCAGCGAGATTAACATCCGGATAACAGTTTTTCAATGGTGGCAAGTCAAGCATATCATAGACTTTCTTAGGCATAACAGAAATACTTGCACCAAGATCACATAAAGCATTACAATCCAAATCTTTGACTCTCATTTTAATGATGGGCTCCCAACCATCCTCTAGCTTTCTAGGAATAGAAGTTTCAAGTTTTAGTTTCTCTTCTCTAGCTTTTATGAGAGCATTTGTAATATGTTTTGTGAAAGCCAAGTTTACGAGCGCTAGCATTGGGACTCTTAGCAAGTTTTTGCAAGAACTTTATAACTTCAGAGATGTGGCAATCATCAAAATCTAAATTATTACAATCTAAAGCAATGGGATTATCATCCCCAAGGTTGGAAAAAATTTCAGCGGTTTTATCACGAAGCGGTTTCAGCGGTTTTAGCGGTTTCAGGTAATTTTGCGCGCTTTGCACTAGGAGTAGAAGCATTGCCAACACCAATTATTTTACCATTGATAGTAGGAGGTGCAGCAACATGTGAAGAATTAGCATTGCTAGTGGTGGTAATAGTCCAAACTTTAGCTACATTTTTCTCTTTAGCTAGTTTTTCATTTTCTTCTCTATCCCACCTAGCACGCAGTTCAGCCATTAATCTTATATTCTCATTAATTCTAACTTGGATGGCATTTGCTGTAGTAACAATTTTATTTTCAATATCCCTATTAGGCATAACTTTCGATTTCAAAAGATCAACATCAGAGGCAAGACTATCAACTCTAGAAGCAAGAATATCAATTTTATTGAGCTTTTCCTCAACGGATTTGTTAAAGGCAGTTTGCGTACTAATAAATTCTTTAAGCATAGCTTCAAGTCCAGGGGGTGTATTCCTATTATTGTTGTAAGAATTCCCATAAGAATTAGCATAACCGTTACCATTATTATAAGGATATGGCCTATAGTTATTACTAGAATTGTTCCGATAAGCATTGTTGTTGAAATTATTATTTTTAATGAAGTTTACATCAACATGTTCTTCTTGGGCAACCAATGAAGCTAATGGAACATTATTAGGATCAACATTAGTCCTATCATTCGCAAGCATAGACATAATAGCATCAACCTTATCATTCAAGGAAGAGGATTCTTCAACGGAATTTACCTTCTTACCTTGTGGAGCTCTTTCCGTGTGCCATTCGGAGTAATTAACCATCATATTATCAAGAAGCTTTGTTGCTTCACCAAGAGTGATGGACATAAAGGTACCTCCAGCAGCTGAATCCAATAAATTCCGCGAAGAAAAATTTAGTCCTGCATAGAAGGTTTGGATGATCATCCAAGTAGTCGGTCCATGGGTTGGGCAATTTTTAACCGAGAGATTTCATTCTTTCCCAAGCTTGAGCAACATGTTCATTATCCAATTGTTTAAAATTCATTATGCTACTCCTCAAAGATATAATTTTAGCAGGGGATAATATCTACCAATAAAAGCATCCTTGCATTTAGTCCAGGTGACATGGGCATACCCTTCGGGTACCCATTATTAGTATACCTGGCTCGGCCCAATATGGAGAAGACCAAATATGGAGAAGGCCCAACAAGGCAACCCGAAGAAGTAGTCGACTAGGACTCTTGTAAAACCCTAGGCTGGTTGCATATATAAAGCCAGCCAGGGCACCCGATAGAAAAAACCAACATATAGACAGAAGATAGAGGACAATAGATATACAACATAGCTCCGCCTATGGCGGCACCCTGTAAACACATCTGTGATCATATACTGGATTGCTAGCAGCACGTAGGGATCCTCCACCGAGGGGACCCGAAGCTGGGTACGTCGTGTGCCTAATCTCGTCCCCGGAATCTCCATCGTCGCTCTCTCCCGAAACCCTAGTCTACAATACGTAGGCATTGCCGAGGTGTTCCCTCGTCAATTGGCGCCGTCTGTGGGAATCAGCGATGATTGGATTTCGTTATCCGGGCGAGATCCTTCGTCATCATCTACAACCAGATTGCATCCAGCCGGCGGCGCGTTCGATTTCATCGGCTACGGCAACTTCGCCATCGTCATGAGGGCACGCAGAGAATTCACGCTTAAAGTATCGTAAGATCCAATCTATGTGAGTCGCGGGTGTGCGAAAAGCTCGAGTTCGCACTCGGCGTTCAATCAAGGGCGGGCCAGTGATTGGACTGCCGGAGACATCCAAGACCGGCCAGTACAAGAAACCAATATCGGCTACTGCAAGGAACAAGTCCCGATGCGGTACTACTTGGTCGAATTCCAAAGAAAAGAGAGACCACTAATCGACTTGAGCAATCGGTGCAAGTTAGCTGGAGGAGCCGAGCACGATCACGGTTGTTTCCAAATCCGTCGGGTCGCAGCCATCGAGTCGCCAAAATCGTTGGCATCGTTCTACTACTTTTCGTCCATGTGTGAGTTTGGTTCTCGACAATCCATGAATCACTGATGTACTTGCCCGTTGATTTTGGAAAAAGACGAGAAGCTGTCCGGTCATACGTATTTATCGAGAAGCTATACACCAGACCGATTGATCATCATGGAGGACAACGCCCGAGAAAATGTCTCAAGATAAAAAAATCTGCTGTTGTACACGCGATTCTTATCTCATGGGAAAAAGCAAAATATTGGTCCATCAGAAGCAGCGATCAAGCCATGGAGCAGGATCAAGTCTGACACATCAGCTTCACTTGGATCAAGTCCCGAGCAACTCCAACAGAGGTGGATTATGGCCAATTCCGTGACTGATGCAAGAGCTAGTTAACACAAAGATAGCGAGTCAATATACTGCACTTACGAATCGACAGCTGATGGACAACATAAATAATATATACTGCAACTTCGCGTCTTCGCCGCTGCACGTCGCCTTGATCACCAATTACTTTGAGTACGAGCAGTTTCATCGCTATGACTCTGGTGGAACCACTGCTTTAGGCTAAGCGAGAAAATCATCTTTACTACGCAAAGGTGTGCATCATCACTCCATCAATAAAATCAATCTACGTCAGTCTACCGCCTATCAAAACCAAAGTTTAAATCGGTGTGAAGCAGCCTCAAGAATATCCAGGTGATATCTATTCCAAAATTTTGTTTCTGCTTGTTAGTTATTTGAGGAATTACTTCTGGCACGTGCTATACTATGTATTTGCAGATTCATCTACAAAATCGTGAAGATTCTATTCACAGACAACCGTCAACTGATTGTGAATAAAATCCCCTCCGTCGTGTCGAATATTCTCGGCTAAACGTCACACGGCACAAGAATATCCAGATTGAAATAACACATTGACTTCCTCTACTTCTGGCACGAGCTAAGTGTTTTTCTTCTAAGACTCGATTATTATTTACTTTGGCCACACCCAAATATTCGGGGGCTGCGCCATTGCATTATTACAACAAATTCATCCAAATACTGGGGGCTGCGCTATTACTTCGTTACCACAAATATACTCGGTTACTTGGTGAATTTCTTTTCTTCGGCTCTGGATATATCTTTTCCGGCTCAGTGAAATTATTTCCTTCGGCTCGGTGGAATTATTTTCTTCGACTTAGTGGCTTTATCTTCTTCGGTTCAGTGGATTTATTTTCTTCGGATTACTGGATCGGTTTTCTTTGGGCTATTATTGGTTCACTCTTATACAACATTACCCGAGGCGTTTCGGGTCAGTGGATTTATCATCGAGGATTATTACTGGATTTATTTTCTTTGGCGGATTCATCTTCTATAGTTACTACTGGATTCTTCGGTTCAATGGATTCATCCTCTGTGATATCAGCGGATTCACTTTCTATGGTTATCATTGGATTCTTCGGGTCAACGGATTCATCCTCTATGATATCGCCGGATTCATCTTCAGTATATGCTTCATATTTAATGGCGGATTCATATTATATTATTGCTAATGGTTTCATCCTAAATGGCCTCACCTTATTGCCGCGACTTCGCCAATTTCTTCTGACGTCGTGACTAACACTCGGGGGCTCGACAATGACTTCGCCTCGAGTAACAACTGTGACACGGCGTCTAAGCAACAATCATGACATCACCCCAGCAGTGCTCGGGGGCTCGGCTATCTCTTCATCAACAATTTGGTGGTATCCACTTTCGTTAATTCGGTGGTTTCTTTTTCGGCTCGACTTTTTCGCTGTACTCGAAGACCTCATCGCGCATCGACTCCGTCGTGCCCAATAAGCTAAGTGTTCCTTTATTTCATATAAAGTTGATTATCATTTACTTTCGCCGCACCCGACACTCGGGGGGCTGCGCCATACTTCTTCACTTTGCATCTCAGGTCGACAGAAAGAATAATTGCGCCTACGAAAAATTATCTTCAAGGAGGTTCCGAAAAATTATCTTCAAGGAGGTTCCGAAGAATTATCTTCAAGGAGGTCCCGAAAAATTATCTTCAAGGAGGTTCCGAAGAATTATCTTCAAGAAGGTCCCGAAAAATTATCTTCAAGGAGGTTCCGAAAAATTATCTTCAAGGAGGTCCCGAAAAATTATCTTCAAGGAGGTTCCGAAAAATTATCTTCAAGGAGGTTCCGAAGAATTATCTTCAAGGAGGTCCCGAAGAATTATCTTCAAGGAGGTTCCGAAGAATTATCTTCAAGAAGGTCCCGAAAAATTATCTTCAAGGAGGTTCCGAAAAATTATCTTCAAGGAGGTTCCGAAAAATTATCTTCAAGGAGGTTCCGAAAAATTATCTTCAAGGAGGTCCCGAAGAATTTCCTCAGGGAGGACCCGAAGAATTGTCCTCAAAGAGGACCCGAAGAAATTTTCCTGAGGGAGGAACTCGACGAAATTATCATCAAGGAGAAACCCAAAAAAAAAAAAAAAGAGGAGTAGAAAAAAAAAGGGGAGAAAAAAAAAGAGGATGGACAAATCTTCGGGTCCATTGACTCGTCATTTGTTCTGAGCAAGAGCATCGGCGATGTGCTTGACGACAATATAGAAGCACCAATATATTCGGCTGTCTCATCAAGCCCGAGAGAAAAATATAGAAGAACCCGCAAAATGGGTCATTGCATCAGCCGAACAAGGCACTCGACAATATATTCTCAGAACACCAAAGTTGCGATCAATTTCTGAATGCCGCAAATTTGCGAAGGTAAGACCCCAGATCCGTTCTGCTGGGCGTGGCATCGCCGAAGACTCGCGCTCTGCTACTTTTATCCGTATCAACGGATACGAAGAAAAATCCTAACGGACGCGTTAGGTACCCGATAAATATGACTCGGGACTCGACGAATGGTAAGACCTTAAGCGGCACTCGTCGAAGTTTACACCAAGTATCCCGAGATCATGTCCAGGGACGTGATCTTGAAGTAGGTTTTTGCGGATTGCCACTAGAGCAGCTTAACTAGTACCCGATCCGTCGGATGAACTAGCCCCAATTACCATTATCCCTGTACAATATAGATATGGATGTCAAATAAAAATAGCAAAGACCTGGAGTCGATAAAAAAGAGGGGATGTGCCAAGTTTATTATTGAGTAGTACAACTCGAGCCTATGCCTAGGTGCAAGCACCTGTTCATAGGCTCGGGGGCTACTCTTATCGAGAGTATTGTTCATCCTCCCGATAAGATACAAGAAAGAGGAAAAATTGTGGTGTCGATTAAAAGCAAGTTGAGCCTACACCCAAGTACAAACACTTGGCTGTAGCCTCGGGGGCTACTCCCATCGGGAGCGCTGGTCGCGCACCCGATAGAAAATAACTTCGACAGCATCTATGTCAATCAAGGTTTGTAGACTCAACTCGATTCTACAATTCGAGTGGAGCCTACTCCCATCGGGAGCCCATGAATTTCATCAAGTCCTCCAGAAATATAGTTAAATTCTTCATTGAGTAGTACAACTTGAGTCTATGCCCAAGTGCAAGCGCTTGTCCATAGACTCGGGGGCTACTCCCATCGGGAGCGCTGCCGCGCACCCGATAATTTCAAGAATCGTCGACATCATCTACGCTACACATGATCTACGACATGGACCTCGCCTTGTATTTTCTTCGACTCCGGAGATGGTTATGTTTGGAGTTTCTACGCAAGTCTTCGACTTCCCTATAAACTCGGGGGCTACTGACATGGGCATACCCTTCGGGTACCCATTATTAGTATACCTGGCTCGGCCCAATATGGAGAAGACCAAATATGGAGAAGGCCCAACAAGGCAACCCGAAGAAGTAGTCGACTAGGACTCTTGTAAAACCCTAGGCTGGTTGCATATATAAAGCCAGCCAGGGCACCCGATAGAAAAAACCAACATATAGACAGAAGATAGAGGACAATAGATAGACAACATAGCTCCGCCTATGGCGGCACCCTGTAAACACATCTGTGATCATATACTGGATTGCTAGCAGCACGTAGGGATCCTCCACCGAGGGGACCCGAAGCTGGGTACGTCGTGTGCCTAATCTCGTCCCCGGAATCTCCATCGTCGCTCTCTCCCGAAACCCTAGTCTACAATACGTAGGCATTGCCGAGGTGTTCCCTCGTCACCAGGAATCAATACTATTCTTAGGCAGAGATAGCAACCAATCTTTAGCTCTTCCTCTTAATGAGAAAGGAAACAATTTTAATTTTATAATGTCACCATCCACATCTTTATACTTTTGCATTTCACATAGTTCAACAAAATTATTGAGATGGGCAGCGAGCATCATCGTAACTAACACCGGAAAATTGCTCTCGCATAACAAGATTCGAGTAAAGCGAGGTTTAATTTCAAAGAATTCCGCTGTAGTAGCAGGTGGAGCAATAGGTGTGCATAGGAAATCATTATTATTTGTGCTAGTGAAGTCACACAACTTAGTATTTTCGGGGTTGGCCATTTTAGCAGTAGTAAATAAAGCAAACTAGATAAAGTAAATGCAAGTAAACTAATTTTTTTGTGTTTTTGATATAGCAAACAAGACAAGTAAATAAAGTAAAGCTAGCAACTAATTTTTTTGTGTTTTGATATAATGCAGCAAACAAAGTAGTAAATAAAATAAAGCAAGACAAAAACAAAGTAAAGAGATTGAGAAGTGGAGACTCCCCTTGCAGCGTGTCTTGATCTCCCCGGCAACGGCGTCAGAAAAAGAGCTTGATGGCGTGTATTTCACACGTTCGTTGGGCAACCCCAAGAGGAAGGTATGATGCGTACAGCAGCAAGTTTTCCCTCAGAAAGAAACCAAGGTTTATCAAACCAGGAGGAGCCAAGAAGCACGTTGATGGTTGATGGCGGCGGGATGTAGTGCGGCGCAACACCAGGGATTCCGGCGCCAACGTGGAACCTGCACAACACAACCAAAGTACTTTGCCCCAACGAAATAGTGAGGTTGTCAATCTCACCGGCTTGCTGTAACAAAGGATTAACCGAATTGTGTGGAAGATGATTGTTTGCAGAGAAAACAATGAAACAAGTATTGCAGACAGATTTGTATTTCAGTATTAAAAGAATGGACCGGGGTCCACAGTTCACTAGAGGTGTCTCTCCCATAAGATAAAAGCATGTTGGGTGAACAAATTACAGTCGGGCAATTGACAAATAGAGAGGGCATAACAATGCACATACATGTCATGATAAGTACAGTGAGATTTAATTGGGCATTACGACAAAGTACATAGACCGCCATCCAACCGCATCTATGCCTAAAAAGTCCACCTTCAGGTTATCGTCCGAACCCCTTCCAGTATTAAGTTGCAAAGCAACAGACAATTGCATTAAGTATGGTGCGTAATGTAATCAACAACTACATCCTCGGACATAGCGCCAATGTTTTATCTCTAG
This sequence comes from Lolium rigidum, assembly GCF_022539505.1. Classification (NCBI taxonomy): domain Eukaryota; kingdom Viridiplantae; phylum Streptophyta; class Magnoliopsida; order Poales; family Poaceae; genus Lolium; species Lolium rigidum. Next base: position 341,880 of record NW_025899820.1, read on the forward strand.
TGGCAACAGCACAACACAACCTTAGAACTTTCTGTCACTCGTCCCGGTGTCAATGCGAGCATGAACCCACTATCGAGCATAAATACTCCCTCTTGGAGTTAAGAGCAAAAACTTGGCCAGAGCCTCTACTAATAACGGAGAGCATGCAAGATCATAAACAACACATATGTAATAACTTGATAATTAACATAACATGATATTCTCTATCCATCGGATCCCGACAAACACAACATAGAGTATTACAGATAGATGATCTTGATCATGTTAGGCAGCTCACAAGATCCAACAATGAAGCACAATGAGGAGAAGACAACCATCTAGCTACTGCTATGGACCCATAGTCCAGGGGTGAACTACTCACTCATCACTCCGGAGGCGACCATGGCGGCGTAGAGTCCTCCGGGAGATGAATCCCCTCTCCGGCAGGGTGCCGGAGGAGATCTCCAGAATCCCCCGAGATGGGATCGGCGGCGGCGTCTCAGTAAGGTTTTCCGTATCGTGGTTTTTCGCATCAGGGGTTTCGCGATGGAGGCTTTAAGTAGGCGGAAGGGCAGAGTCGGAGGGCTGACGAGGGGCCCACACCACAGGGCGGCGCGGGCCCCCCTTGGCCGCGCCGCATTGTGGTTTGGCCACCTCGTGGCCCCACTTCGTATGCTCTTCGGTCTTCCGGAAGGTTCGTGGCGAAATAGGCCCCGGGTCTTGATTTCGTCCAATTCCGAGAATATTTCGTTACTAGGATTTCGAAACCAAAAACAAGCAGAAAACAAAGAATCGGCACTTCGGCATCTTGTTAATAGGTTAGTTCCAGAAAATGCACGAATATGACATCAAGTGTGCATAAAACATGTAGGTATCATCAATAATATGGCATAGAACATAAGAAATTATCGATACGTCGGAGACGTATCACTCCCCGCCATTAAATATTTTGCATATTACATTGCTACTAGCATACTTGGTAGGGAGAACACTAGCAATATTTCTAGTTACCATCTTGCTTTCTTGAATATTGCACTTACTGGACGGACATCTTATCATCTTGGTTCTCTTATTGCTCGCCGCTCTGTCTAACAGGGGGCCTATTTTTGGAGGAACTATTGCACTGCGCATTTTAACACATTTAAGACTTCCTATTGATCCTAATGATGTGCCATTAACCCCTAGGAGGCTTGATATCACTGCTATGAAAAGCCATCATTTTGTTACCACCGATTCCACTTTAGATAATATGGTCTATAGAATGTTGTTTGCTGACGGGGATGAGAAAGAGATCCCTCTTCCCCAGCCGGGTTTGTTCCGTATTGACAGGCCACCATGGTCGCGCACTAAGGAGGAGGTGGATGAACATATGAAGATACAAGTCTTCCACCAGCAGCATGACTCCGAGGACGCCGAGCCCTCCTACGACTATACCGTCACGTATCCGGGTGCTTCTTCTAGCACATACCCGGAATATGATCCATCTTCGTCGTACTACGGGGATACTACCTCATGGCCTCGATGGGATTGAACTCCACTTAGGCCAAAAGCCTAAGCTTGGGGGGAGGTATACCGGCATCACTCACACTAGTAGAAAAAGGGGCAATAGGCCCGGTCCATTTGGGCCTTCAGTCCCGGTTCCCAAACCGGGACCAATTGGGCGGGACTAAAGGGGTACCCTTTAGTCCCGGTTCAAAGTTGAACCGGGCCTAAAGGCCTCGACACGTGGTGCGGCCAGGGAGCTCGCGGTGGAAGGCCTTTGGTCCCGGTTCGTGGTACGAACCGGGCCTAGGTTTCTCGCCGCGGCAGAGAATTGCTATTTCTCCGCCGCGGCACAGGTTTAGGCTGTACCAGCGTTTCTCGCCGCGGCGGAGAAACAGGCGTTTCTCTGCCGCGGCAGAGTTTCAGCAATGCATATATATCATTCAAGAAACCACAAAAAATCGTCATGAATATATATAGACATCGTCAACGGTACACGACATCGTCAACGGTACACGTAATGCATGCATATTTACAATACAACATCTCCTCGACGAGTTTCCTCCGCCGTCACGATCCGCCGATAGTGCTCTCCACTCGGGGTAAGGGCCTCGGTAATAAAGAATCCCGCGATTTCCTCTTGAATTGCTTTTATTTGATCCTCCGTTATGAGAGTGTTCCGCAGGCGTGTCATCTATATTTAAAAAGGGAGATCAATATATGAATGGAACTCAATACAATAGATGGTACTAATTAAGATTAATTGTGAAATTTTGTTATCGTACACGAGTGTGGTGTATACGGGCATCCCCACCCTTGGGACAGGCCATGTCACGCATGAAGGTGCGGACGTAGTATCCACATAAGTTATTCCCTTGTTCCTGCCTCATACACTTTACGAAAAAATAGTTCGATCAAACTAATAATCAAGCATCGTATTGAAAGTAAATATCATATATAAAGTTTCACGGACATAGCTATATATATAGTACTACTTACAGTGGTAATCTTCAAATGTAAGCTCCGGTTTCCATTTACCCGGAACAGTATTGATGAACCATTTCCAAGCCCCGTCCAGGCAACAAATAATGAGTAAATGAGTAATTGATTAGTTGATGATATCTTCGAATTAGAACAGATGAAGATGCCAATACGAAATTGATTGAAACTACCTCCGGAGGATGGCAGCCATGTCCGCCCATTCCGCATATTCTTTACGTTTCGAGTCCATGACTTTTACAACTCCAAGGGGAAGATCAATGATTAGGAGAATAAAGTGGAATCTGCACAAGCATAGCTCAATGATTACGAGAATAAAGTGGAAGGTGCACAAGCATAATGTATGTTATATATAACACTCACTTGAAGTTGTAGGGAAAGAATATATCCTCTTTGTCTCGCTTGCTTCTCTAAAAACATTACGATGTTGTCCTCTCGTGTCCTTGGGGTACCGTCGAACCGTAACTTCATGAACTGTGTTTGGGTCTATGAACCCCAGCGGTAGGAGCTTGCCTCTTTTGTATTCCAGCTTCTTCATTCTGCATAATTAAATGTATAGCGTACACAAAGAATATAATGAGGATAATTGTTAGTGCAAATGAATGAGCTACAAACTTAATTACACAAATAAATCACTTACAGGCAGTAGCAACTGATGACAGCTTTGTCGAGGGTGTCTTGATTGAATAACTGAAACAGTTCTTCAAACTCAAGGTTTATCTCGTCTTCCCCCCGGAAGTAATGCTCATCTCGAAGATACACCGTGAGGTAGCCTTCACATCTTCGACAGGCTTTCAGGTACCATTCATGCAACCTTCGCATCTGAGTCCCTAGACGCGCGAGCTCGCCAGGTTTGACGAGATCAGATCCGTATCTATACTTGTTTACCACTTGAGCCGTTGGATAGTAATCTTCGTACTCAACCGATGCTCCCCGAGCTCTAGCCGCCCGTTCGATCATCGATGCCGTCTCCGGATCATGATATGGCTCCACGATGAAGTGGGGTGCGGCCTGAATGTCCCGCTGTCCAAGCCGGGCGACTTTTTTGCTTCTTTGCTCGCTCTAGAGGACTCGTCCAAGAGAGCGGTCATAATCAGCTCTCGGCTCAGGTCTCTTCATTCTCGTCTCGGCAAAGTGCTTCACTGTCTCGCGGTGGAATAAACATCTTCTTCGGCGCAAGAAACGCCTTTTGCTCTTCGATCCTGCTCATGTGGTAACAACTCTGGAGTCTGTGCCCTCATTGGAGTTGATGATCTCTTCGGAGCTGTAGGAGGTGTCGCGGACCGCTTCCTCTTTTGCTTAAGTGGAGGCGGCGGAGTCTCCTGACGAGGAGGAGGAGGCGGCGGAGTATTTTCACGCGGAGCAGACTGGTCATGGATAGGGGAATCATCATCGCGCAGAGGAGAATCATCACGCGGAGGAGACCCTGCAGGTGGCGGAGGAGGCGGAGGTGGCCTGCTTGTTGGCTTCTCACCTGGAAACACAATGTTCTCCTTCCGCCATTGCACGGTGGTTCTACGGGCTTCTCCCAGTTCTTTGATTTCCCCATCTTCACCTGCAGGGTGCTCAAGCACCAACCCCTCATAATCTCTCAACACTTCATCCACCATCACAACAGCGAAGTCGTCTTGGACCGGACGGCAATGGTAAGACCTTGTAGGTAAGAGGATGCCGACCGCCGCCTTGAAGGATAGGTTGAAAACTTTAACATGCAGCTCACAAGGACGGCTCTCAGTGAGATCATCCACGGGGGGGTAGCGAGGAGGCTCGACCACCCGGTCATCATCATCATCATTATCCACCTGCTGAGAGGAAGCCACGCTGCTTTTCCGGTGTGGTTGAGATTGCAGCGGGGCGAGGGCATTGAGCAATGCAGGATCTACAGCCTGCCCCCGAGCCATCTGAGATGTAAGTACTTGGGTTACCATGGTTAATTGGGCTTTCATGGTGCTCATACCCTCCTCTAAGTTAGCCAGGCGGTCTGTTTCCCTTGCCTTCCTCCTCTCATGGCTTTTATCGGGAAATCTCTTCCTTTCCGCGAGAAAGCCATACTTCCACGGAACGGAGCCTTCGTGCCTCGTGTTCGTCCGGCGTGTTCTTTGTTCCCAAGGGCGCGTGTCGGCTCATCGTTCTCTCTTTCGGGCTGGAACAACCCCGCCTCCACGTCCCTATGTGCTCTTTCCAGGGCATCAATGGGAACCTTCGGATGAGCTTTCTTATAGATGCACTTCCCTGTTTCCGGATCCAACGTTCCCCCAATCCCGTAGAACCACTCCTTGCACCGTTCGATCCAACCGTGTGTCCCTAATCTGATCCCTTTATCGGTCGGTTCCGCCTCAGCCTGCTTGCCACTTAGGACGGTTAGCCCCGTATCCACCTGGACCCGGAATTTGGTGATATAGCTTCAACGCAGCATTTGCCTTATTTATTTCCGACCTTCTCTTAAATTCTTCCGACTCCGTGCTTGTACTTCACGAATTCTTCCCAGTGATTTTTTACCTTCTCATTGTCCGAGTCTTCTTTATCTTGATAAGGCGGCGCAATCTTTTCTTGTGGCTCTTGAATAGTTCGGCCATCTTCTTCTTGCCAAACTCGCGGAGGGCCTGCTCCATCTTGGCCTTTTCAGCGTCACCCCCTCTTCGGGTACTATGTTGAAATGTGACATGAGCTTGTTCATAATGCTGTTTTTGGCTACATCATCGATATAAAGACCTTGAGCTTCTTCCTCCGCGGACAGCACTAGTCCCTTCGGCTTGTGCCATTCTCGAACGGTGATCGGGACGTGGTCCCTAACAAGCACTCCGCATTGAGCTATAAATGCCTTTGCACCTTTCTCTCGGAGCAATCGGTTTACCATCCTTTTCGATGTGGGTGATGTCGTGCCTAACACCGTCATCCAACTTTTTGGCCGGGCCTCGCTTCCTCGACTTTACGGAAGAAGTGCTCGATCCGGAGGGCTAAAAAAGAAATAATTCATAGTCGAGTACAATTTAATTAGTTAATGCATCTAGTCGATCAATAGCGGCTTAATTAATTTATATACCTCGGTGATAACTACGGTTCGGGAGCCATTATGATGATCTTGTTCCTCACCGGCGCCACTAGGATCTTCTTCCTCAATATTCTCCGCTCCCTCACCGGAGTCATTCAAATAAGTTGCGGTGACATCGTCACCGCCATCATCCGGAATAACGTCGTCGTCGCGATCATCCAGAGTACCGTTTGCTATGAGGTTCTCCATGAAATTTTCTTGAAATTCATCTCTCGTCCATGCTTTCTACAACGACCTGCAAGCTATACATAGGAACCATCATATGATCAAATTAAGGATAATGCGTAAAACTGAAAATGGAGTTACATATGTAGTTCTTAACTAAGGATCGATAATATAGTGCTCGAAAGCAGATAGTGCAGCTTACATGCATACATAGATCGGGTTCATGTTTATTTAACCCTAATACATATCAATCACTACTACAACCACTCAACCGCGCAGACCGGGTCCTAGAGGGCGCCGACCGGGTTCTGAGCCGCGCTGGGTGTACCCCCAAAGCCACGGAACAACAACGGGAGCATAGCTAACATGAGATCCCGCATAACGCTCCATCCGGTCCTATACATGTTGTCTAACGCGTACATGTAACGGCGAACGTGCTGGTCCTCCGCTTCAATGCACTGAGCTACCTCCTCCGGCGGGGCCGGCTCCCTCTGAAACGACCGTGGCCCATAAGACCTCCACCAAAGAATATCCGGGTCGACAACGGGACCCGGATTCCGCACCAAGGTGCGCGACCCGGAAGCTAAGACCTCCCAGTGCCACCCCGGCGGAGCCCGGTCCCGGACCTCCCCATCTCGCTCCATCTCCTCTAGAAGAGTCGGACCACGGCGCGGCGGCCGTCGCGGCATCGTAGCTACGAAAACAAATCATATATGTACTAATATAAATAAAAAACATGATATTGTGCTAAATAAAAAACTTCACTACTTTTGTACTAACGCCGCGTTCCACGACCCCGGATCGATCGATCCGGATCGGGGGTCGGGAACGACAGCGGGAGCGGTAGCGGGAATTGAATGACCCTGTTTTGGGGGCGTCGGCAGGGGCGCCGGCAGTACCGGCACCGCCACGGACTCGGCACAGCCACGGGCGCCTGTAGGGGCACCGCCACGGACTCGGCACCGGCAGGGCGCCCGCACTACCAACTATACATCGATCACTACTAGCTAGAACATCTCAACGACGCCGACATATTAACAACTATTTCTAAAAAATAGAGTTCTAACTAACATAGAGTTGTAATTAGCATTATTATTTCTAACATATATTATTGTAAATTTTACTAACTATTTCTAAAAAATAGTTTACTAACTATTTCTAAAAAAAATAGAGTTCTATCTTGCCTAGCGGTTCTATTAACTATTACTAACTAACTATTACTAACTATTACTAATTAACTAACTATTACTAACTATTTCTAACATAGAGTCGATCTATTTTACTAACTAACATAGAGTTGTATCAACAAATTTGATATATAGAGAATTAAGTTAACAAAAAAAGTAAAACAAAAGTAAAGGCCGGGGGGCTCACACCTTGCCGGCGGAGAGGAGGAGGCGCGCGGCGGTGGGCGGCGGCACGCGGACGGAGGGAGGGAGGAGGCGGTGGCGAGCGCGCGGAGACGGCCGGGCGACGGCGGGCGCGGGCGGAGGGAGAGGAGGCGCGCGGCGGTGGGCGGCCGGCGGCGCGCGGACGGAGATGGCCGGGCAACGCGGGCGCGGGCGCGTGGTGGTGGAGGCGGTGGCGCACGCGGCGGCGGAGGCGAGCGCGGTGGCGGCGGCGCGGGCGGCGGCGCAGCGGGCGGCGGCGCAGCGGACGGCAACGGCGACGGCGAGCGGCGGGAGCGGTAGCCTGGCGGCGTCTCTGTGCGCTCGTCTCCGCGGGATTGATCTCCGCGGAGACGAAGCGAAACAGTTATAGCCCCCCCCCCCCCTTTGGACCCGGTTTGTATTATAAACCGGGACCAAAGCCCCCCCTTTGGTCCCGGTTTGTAATACAAACCGGGACTAAAGGTCTTTTTTGTTGCGTTTTCGCTGCGCGCGCAAAAAAGGCCTTTAGTCCCGGTTTGTAATACAAACCGGGTCCAAAGTCCACTTTTTTAAAAAAGTTTCATTCCCGCCTTATTTCAAATGAAAAAAATGCCACCGCACTGCGACACGTGTCCACCGCCGCCCGCGCCATGCATGTACTGGCCACCGCCACCGCCGCCACCGCCACCGCCGTGTACTGGCCACCGTCACCGCCGTGTACTGGCTACCGCCACCGCCGTGTACTGGCCACCGCCACCGCCGTGTACTGGCCACCACCGTCACCGCCATGTACTGGCCACCGCCGCCGTGCCACACGTGTCCCTTCCCCGTGCCACGTGTCCCTCCGCCGTGCCACACGTGTCGCTTACCCGTCAACGCCGTCATGTACTGGCCACCGCCGCCACCGCCAGCGCCGTGTACTGGCCACCGCCACCACCGCCACCGCCGTGTACTGGCCACCGCCACCACCGTCACCGCAGTGTACTGGCCACCACCGTGCCACACGTGTCCACCGCCGCCGCCGCCATGTACTGGCCACCGCCACCGCCGTGTACTGGCCACCGTCACCGCCGTGTACTAGCAACCACCGTCGTGTACTGGCCACCATCACCGCCACCGCCGTGTACTGGCCACCGTCACCGCCGTGTACTGGCCACCGTCACCGCCGTGTACTGGCCACCGCCACCACCGTGTACTGGCCACCGCCACCGCCGTGTACTGGCCACCACCGTCACCGCCATGTACTGGCCACCGCCGCCGTGCCACACGTGTCCCTTCCCCGTGCCACGTGTCCCTCCGCCGTGCCACACGTGTCGCTTACCCGTCGACGCCGTCATGTACTGGCCACCGCCGCCACCGCCACCGCCGTGTACTGGCCACCGCCACCACCGTCACCGCAGTGTACTGGCCACCACCGTGCCACACGTGTCCACCGCCGCCGCCGCCATGTACTGGCCACCGCCACCGCCGTGTACTGGCCACCATCACCGCCGTGTACTGGCCACCACCGTCGTGTACTGGCCACCGTCACCGCCACCGCCGTGTACTGGCCACCGTCACCGCCGTGTACTGGCCACCGTCATCGCCGTGTACTGGCCACCGCCACCGTCGTGTACTGGCCACCACCGACGTGCCACACGTGTCCCTTCCCCGTGCCACGTGTCCCTCCGCCGTGCCACACGTGTCGCTTACCCGTCGACGCCGTCGTGCGACGTGTAGCCACCGCTTCCACGTGCCTCGCCCCGCCGACGCCGGCGTGCGACGTGTGTAGCCGTGGCTTACACGTGCCATGCCCCGCGTGCGCTATATAGAGCTACGAGTGCGGGCGCAACCACACGTCGCCACCGCCTCCGCTCATTCATCTCCAGGATGCCTCCACGTCGTCGAGGGGCGTCCGGTTTCCGTGGCGTTCGAGTGCGTCCGAGCGGTAGGTTCACCCCCGAGATACGCGCCGGTGGCTTCCGCCTCACCCTCGGCACGTACAACACGCCGGAGCTGGCGGCGCGCGCTTACGACGCGGCGGCGTGGCGCTTTCGGCGGCCAGGGCGAGACATGAACTTCCCGGATGTTGAATCGCTAGAGGAGGCGGAGTTCCTCGCGCCGCCGCCGTGCCTCGTCGACGACGAGGACCGTCGCCGGCACCGCCAGGTGCAGCGCAGGATCGCCATCGCCGAGCGCGACGAGTAGTTGATGCGCCAGTGGAGGGCGCAGTTCCCCAACGATGCCGACAACACCGACGCGTTCTTTGCTAACCTTAGGGCACAACGCAGGTCCGACAGGCGCCACCGTCGGGCCGTCGCCGCCTTCGAGCTCGAGAACCCGAATACAACTTGGACCGAAAACGACCCTCGGTGGGAGGACATTTGGACGGAAACAACCTCCGACGACGAGTAGAGACTAGACTAGTAATTTATCTATTTTATTGTAATTTCAATAAAGTCGTTGTCGGTTCTATTAGTTTAAATTTAGTTTATAAAGTCGATGTCGGTTGGTTTTGTTCAATAAAGTGGTTGACACGAAATTTATTACGATTGAACTGAAATTAAAGTACATAGCTCCTCGGAGAAAAGTTTCCCGCCACATACATGGAATTAAAGTACAGAGCTCAACTGAAAATTAATTAAGATACATCGCCAGATTCGACTGTTCTAGTCATTCAGTCATACTCGTGCCTAGCCCTATAGTACTCGCCACTATAGTCGTCGTAGTCGCCGTCATCATCGTCGCTGGCATCGGGGTCGTGGTAGTCGAACCTCGATGGGAGAGCACGCGTGGGCTGGGACTGAGGGTAGCGCAGGCGGGGGCCACGGTAGGCCATGACGCCCTGGAGAGTCCGGCCGCACCACCACAGCCGACGGCCGGCCTCGTTGAAGTCCGAAGGAGGCGGGCCGCCCTCCTCGTGCTCGGCAAGCGCCCTCTCACGCCGATTGATGAAGAAGCTTTCCCAAGTCGGGAAGTAGTCGGGATGCCATCGGGGATTCCTCCGCTGCTCTGGCGTGAGCTCGAAGTAGTAGTGGTTCGTGATGGCCATCTCGCGCGCCACACCTAGAGGGACAGGATGGACCGGTACGCCTCCGACGCTCAGCAACCAGCCGGTCGGGACACGGTAGCCCGGCGGGCAGGGGTAGTTCGACGCGCAAAGCGCCTCCGCCTCCCGGAGGGTTAGAGATACGATGGAAGCCATGGGACAGAGTGATGAGGTTTGCAGATATGAGTCTAGATGTGATATGTAAATGGAGGCCAAGCCTACATATATATATATATATATATATAGTGAAAAAAATGGCGGGAGGACAGAGGCGGGAAGCAGTGGAAAGCGCGGGAAGAAAAATAGGCGGGAACGCAGTGGAAAGCGCGGGAAGAAAAATAGGCGGGAACGCAGTGGCGCCAAAACATTAGTCCCGGCTGGTGGGTACAACCGGGAGTAAAGATCATTTTTTTGTCATATCTAACAAAACTGTCGGTGGGATAAAGACGTGTGGGTAACCTTTAGTCCCGGCTGGTGGGTACAACCGGGACGAAAGATCCTTTTTTTGTCATCTAACAAAACTGTTGGTGGGATAAGGACGTGTGGGTAACCTTTAGTCCCGGCTGGTGGGTACAACCGGGACTAAAGATGTCGGCAGGATAAGAACGCATGGGTGGACGCACTGCTCGATGAGATAAAGCATGTAGCGCACGACGCCCTGTCGAGTAGAAGCGGTGATGTGCCTATAAAAGGAGCATCGATACGGCTTGCCAAGCGGATCAACAAGCCAAGCGGAGATTCATTCCCATGGATTGGAAAATCTCCCGTGGCGCAGCTTCTCGAAGATGTTGTTGGTGCACACGCCCTACGGCATCTTCGGAAGCTGCGCCTCGGAATTTTTTCCCCGCAAGCCCGTGAACGACTACATCTCCTCTAACGGTGTTGGGGAAAGGGTTGGGAAATCTCCGTGGCGCAGTTCTCGAAGATGTTGTTGGTGCACACGCCCTACGGCATCTTCGGAAACTGCGCCTCGGAATTTTTTCCTGCAAGCCCGTGAACAACTACATCTCCTCTAACAGTGTTGGGGCAAGGGTTGGGAAATCTCCGTGGCGCAGTTTCTCGAAGATGTTGTTGGTGCACACGCCCTACGGCATCTTCGGAAACCGCGCCTCGGAATTTTTCCCCGCAAACCCGTGAACGACTACATCTCCTCTATATATATGGTACAAAAAGCCAACCACATCTCCACTTTTCATATCTTACATACGGTTAAATGATTACACAAAAATAAATGGGAAATTGATTGCCATGTTGAGATACTCATTTGTGCCATGGAGCATCTTCATCATTTAATCTTCTTCGGCCTTAACCATGGAGCATCTTCATCATTTAACTTGATGCTTGGATCAATGTTCACTCGAAGGGTGGAATTTCATCAAACTTATTACAATCTTCTCGACATGTCTGTCTTGTCCTCCACTCCCACGATGTTTCTTTTTCCGTAAAGAACTATGTGGCGCTTTGGCTCATCGTTTGATGTATTTGTTTCCTTATGTTTCCTTTTTCTTGGTTTGCTAGACATATCCTTCACATAGAAAACCCGGGCCACATCCTTGGCTAGGACGAATGGTTCGTCTCTATACCCAAGATTGTTGAGATCCACCGTTGTCATTCCATACAACTTGTCTACCCGAACCCCGCCTCCTCGTTTTGTTGACCCATTTGCACCTAAACAAAGGGACCTTAAAAGAAGGTCCATAGTCAAGTTCCCATATATCCTCTATGTAACCATAATATGTGTCATTTGGGCCTTCATTCATTATTGCATCAAATCGGACACCACTGTTTTGGTTGGTGCTCTTTTTATCTTGGGCGATTGTGTAAAATGTATTCCCATTTATCTCGTACCCTTGGAAAGTAACTACGATCGAAGATGGTGTCCGGGACAAGCAAGTACAACTCGATCTTCAATATCTTTGTTATTCAGGAGATGTTTTTGCAACCAACCACCGAAAGTCGACATGTGTTCACGTCTAATCCAATCGTTCGACCGCCCGGGTTCTGGGAGCGTAGAAAGTTCTTGTGGTCACCGATATACGGAGCCACCATGGTGGAACTTTGTAGAACTGTGTAGTGTGCTTGAGTCAAAGAAATCTCGTCCCTACATATCATTGATTTCCTTCCTAGCGTGCCTTTTCCACTTAGTCTCCCTTCATGCCGCGATTCAGGAACACCAATCGGCTTAAGGTCAGGAATAAAGTCAACACGGAATTCAATGACCTCCTCTCGTTCCATAGCCCTTGGAGATGCTTCCTTCCGGCCTAGCACGGTTATGAACATATTTCTTCAAGACTCCCATGAACCTCTCGAAGGGGAACATATTGTGTAGAAACACAGGACCGAGAATGGAAATCTCATCGACCAGTGTGAACGAGGAGATGTGTCATAATATTGAAGAAGGATGGTGGGAACACCAGCTCAAAACTAACGAGACATTGGACCACATCATTCCGCAACCTCGGTAGAATTTCTGGATTTATTACCTTCGAGAAATTGCATTGAGGAATGCACATAGCTTCACAATGGGCAGTCGAACATTTTCCGGTAGAAGCCCCCTCAATGCAATCGGAAGCAACTCGTGTCATTATCACGTGACGGTCATGAGACTTCGTGTTCGGAATGTTTTCTTCTCCATATTTATTATTCCCTTTATATTGGAGGAGAAGCCGGACGGGACCTTGATACCGCGCAGACATTCAAAAAATATTTCCTTCTCTCGCTTTTGTAAGAGCGTAGCTGGATAAATGACGTCCTTTAACTCTCTCATGCAGCTTTTTGGGGTCTTTCCAACGTTGCTCGGTCCTCCCGTGCTTCCGGTGTATCTTTTGTCTTCCCGTACACGCCCGTAAAGCCTAGCAGGTTAACGCAAAGATTCTTCGTCACGTGCATCACATCGATTGAAGAGCGGACCTCTAAGACTTTCCAATATTCTAGCTCCCAAAAAATAGATTTCTTCTTCCACATGGGCGCGTGTCCGACATCGTCATTCGGAATAGACCGTCCGCCAGACCCTTTCCAAATATTACATCTAGATCCTTGACCATACCAAATATATCAACACCATCACGATGGGGAGGCTTCCTCCGGTGATCAGCCTCACCGTTGTAATGCTTGCCTTTCTTTCTTACGGGATGGGTAGTCCTAAGAAATCGACGATGCCCCGTGTACACGACCTTCCGACCTTTTTCCAAATAATCACCTTCGAGCTCATGTAAACAAGTGCGTGCATGCATTGTATCCCTTGTTTGACTCGTCCCGAAATGTTACCAAGAGCAGGCCAGTCATTGATGGTTACGAAAAGCATCGCTCTTAGGTCAAATTCCTCCCGCTTGTGCTCGTCCCACACACGTACACCTGCTAGGGACCACAACCGTAGAAGTTCTTCGACTAATGGCTTCGTGTATACATCAATGTCGTTCCCGGGTTGCTTCGGGCCTTGTATGAGCACCGGCATCATAATGAACTTCCGCTTCATGCACAACCAAGGAGGAAGGTTATATATACAAAGAGTCACGGAGCCAGGTGCTATGGCTGCAGCTCCGCTCTCCAAAAGGATTCATGCCATCCGTACTTAGACCAAACCTTAAGTTCCTTGCATCCTGTGCAAAGTTTGGGAACTCTCTATCGATTTTTCTCCATTGGGATCCATCGGCCAGGTGCCTCAACATCGCGTCTTTCTTACGGTCTTCTTTGTGCCATCGCAACAACCTAGCGTGCTCTTTATTTCTGAACAAGCGTTTCAGCCGTGGTATTATAGGAGCATACCACATAACCTTGGCAGGAACCCTCTTCTTGGGGTGCTCGCCCTCAACATCACCAGGGTCATCTCGTCTGATCTTATACCGCAGTGCAAGGCACACCGGACATGCATCCAAATTCTCGTACTCACCGCGGTAGAGGATGCGATCATTAATGCATGCATGTATCTTTTGCACATCTAATCCTAGAGGGCGAGACAATCTTCTTCGCTTCGTACGTACCGGCGGGCAATTCATTACCCCTTGGAAGCTTCCTCTTAATTATTGTCGGCAACTTTCCAAATCCCGAGTCGTTGACACCGTTCTCCGCCTTCCATTGCAACAATTCCAGCGTGCCGCCTAGCTTTTTATGGCCATCTTCGCAAGTTGGGTATAACAATTTGTTGTGATCTTCTATCATCTTGTCGAAGGCCAACCTTTCCTTTTCAGTTTCACATTCTCTCCTTGCATCAGCAATGGCCCGACCAAGATCATCATCGCGAGGCTCATCTCGGTGCCTCTTGATCTTCTACTTCATTGTCTTCATTGCCTTCGCAGTATCATCGTATTCGGGGAAATTGGGATAACCGTCATCATCCTCTTCCTCTTCTTCATTGTCTTCCATCATAACCCCTCTTTCTCCGTGCTTGGTCCAACAATAGTAACTCGGGCATGAAACCGGATCGCGTAAGGTGGCTGTGAATGAGACTCGAGTGAGCGTAATTTACGGTATTCTTGCAGTTCACACATGGACAATACATGAAGCCACCATGTTTGTTTGTCTCCGCCACGGCCATAAAATTATCCAGGCCCGAAGTGAACTCGTCAAACCGTCGGTCAATGTACATCCATTGACGATTCATCTGCATGATATAATTTAGCTGATCAAAACCATTACAGAACATCACGATGTATATATACACATGCATTTTATCAATTACAGATGAAAAAGGATAAAGTTGTTAACCTCGACGAAGAAGAAAAAAAAACAAGTTAAGTGTGGCTTGATCTGTGTAAACTCAAGTGGCAAATCCTCTTAAGCATTTCATCAAACACCTCTTGTGCATGTGAAGAAGAGAGGAGAGCAATACAACCCTCTTGTGAAAAAGTGAAAAAATGGCCAAGTGTGGCTCACACTTGGGCAGGGCAAGGTAATATAGCCAGATTGGGGACCTTGTCCCGGTTTGTAACACAAACCGGGTCTAGAGGGTGGGGCTGTGGACCCGGTTTGTAATACAAACCGGGACTAAAGGTTTCCCACGCCTGACACGGCCTGCCGCGCCCTGCCGTGGACCCTTTAGTCCCGGTTTGTAATACAAACCGGGTCCAAAGGCCACTACCGGACAAGCTCCAGCTGGTGGGGTCGTCCTGGGCAGAAACGAACCGGGACCAATGCCACCATTGGACCCGGTTTGGTTCAGCACTGGGACATTTGCTTGGGATCAAAGGCCTCTTCTCCACTAGTGTCATTCTTTGCATATTATGGTTGCTGGATACTTTTACATACTTGTTTAGTCTCTTTGAGTGGTTTTCTAATGAGAGGGAGATGATATTTGGGGAAGTGCTGCCTGAAAACAGATTCTGGACTGTTACTAGAAAAATTCGTGCGCACAGCCGTAACGTTATTTTGAGCTGCCTATTTTTGTGCAGGTTCCCCAGGTTGTTATCTAACTTTCATTAGTTGAACACTTTTCGAGCTGAGCAACGTAAGATTTTTGTAAAAATCGATTTCAGTACTGCTTGTCAGTTTTGGCAGATTTCTGCCATCTCGCTTTTCTGTGTTCCTTTTAGTTTTCATTTTCTTGTTCTTGCTTTGTTTCTTTCCTAAAACACAAAAAGACCAAAAATATTTCTGTTGTTTCTCTTCATCATTTGTTTATCTTGGTTTCTTGCATTTATTTCGCTTTATTTGCTATTGCTAGTTTGCTATAAGAAAACCCAAAAAGATTTTGCTTTGTTTGCTTGTTTCCTTTTGTTCTTGTTCTCAAATTCGAAAACACCAAAAACATTTGCTGTTCTTCTTTGGTTTGTAAAGTTCATTATGAGTTCAATGGTCTTCGGTGGCTGGAGCATGGTTTTCATTTCATATTATCCAAGCTACACAAGTGAAAAGGCAATAATGACGATCTACGACAATCCGATTGTGGTGAGAGGCTGGTATGAACTCTATTTGTTTTCATTTTTGTACATATACTCATCCATGTGAGCATGCTTAGTTGGTTCATGTGAGGTATATGTTATTTAAGAAAGTCTAGTAGTTCATGATCTCTCATGTTTAGGTCCAATTTATTAATATGAGTAGCATGTCATGGATGTTTGCTTGCATTGTTTTATTCATAGATAGATATGATATTGTGGTATCCTCCTCTGAATAATTCGTTTGAATTAACTTGGCACATGCTCACGCATGCATATGAATGAACAAGAGTCAATTAAGCCTCCATGATTTACATTGCTTCAGAGTTCTTGTATCACTTTTATGCCTCAGTTAATTTATTTTGCCGCAAGCATGATTATGACAGCTTATTGCTCTCTTGATTTGTCGCTCCCTAGTCTTTTGCTAGCCTTCACTTGTACCGAGCGGGAACGCTGCTCGTGCCTCCAAACACATGAAAACCAAGTTATTCCAAAGTGTCCACCATAAATACCTATGCATGGCATTTCAAACCATTCCAAGTAAATTCTCATGCGCTACCTTTAAAACCTTCAAAATGCTTCTCAATTCGTGTTTATGTTTCATAGCTCATGAGGAAGTATGTGGTGTTTAAATTTCAACCTTTTCATTTACTCTTGACGGACTTTCATATGGACTAGTGGCACATCCTCTTATCCAATAATTTTGCAAAAAGAGCTGGCAATGGGGTTCCCAGCCCCAATTAATCAACTTTCACTAATAATTCTCTTCACATGTTTTGCTCTGATTCATCAGTAAGCAACTTAATTTTGCAAATAGACACTCATCCATGGTATGTGATTGATGGAAGGAACCCGAGGATTCGGTTAGCCATGGCTTGTGTAAGCAAAGGTTGGGGGGAGTGTCACCCATAATAAAACTAAAATACGTGTGTAAACAAAAGAGAAGAGGGATGATCTACCTTGCTGGTAGAGATAACGTCCTTCATGGGAGCCGCTCTTGGAAGTCCGGTTGGAAAGGTAGTTGGTGTACCCATTACCATTCGTTGACAACAACAAACACCTCTCAAAACAATTTTACTCCTGCTTTACAAATGAAAAGCTCTAGCGCATGTTAATCCCTGCTTCCCTCTGCGAAGGGTCAATCTTTTACTTTTATGTTGTGTCTCCATCCTTTCTTTGAGCACTTTCTTGAGAGCACAACTCGTCATTCTTAGTATAATATGCTTGTCTCAAAATATGATTGATTGTGGTATAACTTTGATGCTTTTATCTTTGACAATCACTACTTCTAGTCTTTCTATGAACTCCGGAGGTGCCCGGGCATTTATGTTTTGCCGATCAAATACGAGCAAGCGAGATACCACTCTATCATACTCATTTATGAACATTGCAATCCTGCTTATATACATGATTCATGATGCTTATTATTAATTGTTGGTACCTCTTCATGATTGACATAGCTGTTAGATGATCTTATTTGCATGTATCTTATTATGAACTGCTTAAGTATTAGCCATATCATGAGAATATATAAATCATATGAACAAATGTGTTCGTGAAAGTTCTTTTATCGCTCAGTTGTTAACTGAATTGCTTGAGGATAAGCAATAAGCTAAGCTTGGGGGGAGTTGATACGTCCAAAACGTATCTACTTTCCCGAACACTTTTGCTATTGTTTTACCTCTAATTTGTGTATTTTGGATGCAACTAACACGGACAAACGCTGTTTTCAGCAGAACTGTTCTGGTGTCTCGTTTTTGTGCGTAAATCCAACTTTCGGGAAAAACCTCGGGATTTTGACGAAGGCCCTATTTTCCCGAATATCGACGGAGCCGGAAGGACAAATCAAGTGGAGGCCCGAGGGCCCCACACCATAAGGCGGCGCGGCCTAGGGGGCCCGCGCGGCCCTATGGTGTGGCCCCCTCGGCCGGCCTCCGACGCCCTCCTTCGGACTACTTATTGGCCTCGACCTAAAACGCACGGGGAGAAGTCAAAGTCGCCGTGAAACCCTCCGAACGCCGCCACATCGCGAAACTCCGTCTCGGGAGCCGAAGTCTCCGTTCGGCACTCCGCCGGGACGGGGAATTGGAGGAGATCATCGCCATCATCACCGCCAACGCCTCTCCATCGACCAGCCATGTTTCCCCCATCCATGTGTGAGTAATTCCCCCGCTGTAGGCTGAAGGGGATGGTAGGGATTGGATGAGATTGGTCATGTAATAGCATAAGATTGTTAGGGCATAGTGCCTAGTATCCGTAGATGTTACTTTTATGATATTGTTGCAACTTGTTATGCTTAATGCTTGTCACTAGGGCCCGAGTGCCATGATCTCGGATCCGAACATGTTATTGATTCATGAAGATATTCATTGTTTATGATCTTACCCGCAAGTTGTATACACATGTCGCTGTCCGGAACCAATGGCCCCGAAGTGACAAAACCGGGACAACCGGAGGGGATGGTAGTGACGTGAGGATCACATGTGTTCACGGAGTGTTAATGCTTTGCTCCGGTACTCTATTAAAAGGAGTACCTTAATATCCAAGTAGTTTCCCTTGAGGCACGGCTGCCACCGTGCTGGTAGGACAAAAGATGTTGTGCAAGTTTCTCATTGCGAGCACGTACGACTATAATTGGAACACATGCCTATTGATTGATTAGTACTTGGATACCGTTTTATTATTATCTACAAATGCCCTGCTATGATTGTTACATGAGTTTCTCTCATCCATGCAACGCCCGTTATCCGTCCCCGTGCCTACAGTATTTTAATCATGCTGTTTACTAAAATCACTACTGCTGTCTTTGTTACTCTGCTGCTGTTATTTTATTACTGCTACTGCTATACAACTGTTACTACCGATAAACTCTTGCGAGCAAGTCTCGTTTCCAGTGCAGCTGAATTGACAACTCCGCTGTTAAGGCTTTCAAGTATTCTTTGTCTCCCCTTGTGTCGAATCAATAAATTGGGTTTTACTTCCCTCGAAGACTATTGCGATCCCCTATACTTGTGGGTCATCAACCTCTTCCTTGAGTGATAAGATTGATGCTATTATGTCTATGCTTGTGAATGGTAGATCTAATGTTGATCCTAATAATGTTCCTTTAGCTTCATTGGTTGCCCAAGAAGAACATGTTGATGTGAATTTCATTAAAAGTAATAATTTCAACAACAATGCTTATAGGAATAATTCTGGTAACAACTATAGGCCATATCCTTCTGCTAATGGTAATGGTTATGGTAATTCTTATGGTAGATATGAGGAAAAGATGCTAGAAATTGAAAGATCCACTAAGAGCTTTATGCAATCACAGTATGAGCAAAATCAATTGTTTACTAAAACTATGAATGAACAATCTACCTTGTTGAAAAATATAGGAAATCAACTTGAAAATTTGAATATGGAGATTTCGGGTTTGCAAACTAAGATTTCAAATGCTGAAAACCGAATCTCATACATGTCTACGTCACAATCCTCCTTAATTAATAAAATGGCTGCTAAACCTGAGGATATTGATAATAAAATTGTTACTACAGCAAAAGCCATCCAAGTTCGAATAAATGAAAATATTAGATTGATGGTTGAATTGCATGCTAGGTGGGAAAGAGAAGAAAACGAAAAACTAGCTAAAGAGAATAATGTAGCTAAAGTTTGGACTATTACCACCACTAGTAATGTTAATGCTTCACATGTTGCTACACTCCCTACTATCAATGGTAAAATAATTGGTGTTGGCAATGTTTCTACTCCTAGTGCAAAGCGTGCAAAATTGTCTGAAACAGCTAAAACTGATTGTGATAAAACTGCTGAAATTTTTCAAAATATTGGGGACAATAATTTCATTGTTGTAGATCATAATGGTTTAGATTTTGATGATTGTCATATCTCTGAAGTTATAAAGTTCTTACAAAAACTTGCTAAAAGTCCCAATGCTAGCGCTATAAATTTGGCCTTTACAAAACATATTACAAATGCTCTCATAAAAGCTAGAGAAGAGAAACTAAAACTTGAAACCTCTATTCCTAGGAAGTTGGAAGATGGTTGGGAGCCTATCATTAAGATGAGGGTCAATGATTTTGATTGTAATGCTTTATGTGATCTTGGTGCAAGTATTTCTGTTATGCCTAAGAAAATTTATGATATGCTTGACTTGCCACCATTGAGAAATCGTTATTTGGATGTTAATCTTGCTGATAATGCTATAAAGAAACCTTTGGGGAGAATTGATAATGTTCGCATTATGGTTAACAATAACCTTGTCCCCGTTGATTTTGTTGTCTTGGATATTGAATGCAATGCATCTTGTCCCATTATATTGGGAAGACCTTTTCTTCGAACCGTTGGTGCTACCATTGATATGAAGGAAGGTAATATTAAATATCAATTTCCTCTTAAGAAAGGTATGGAACACTTCCCTAGAAAGAGAATGAAGTTACCTTATGATTCTATTATTAGAACAAATTATGATGTTGATGCTTCGTCTCTCGATAATACTTGATTCACACTTTCTGCGCCTAGTCGAAAGGCGTTAAAGAAAAGCGCTTATGGGAGACAACCCATTATTTTACTTCTGCACTTTGTTTTATATTTGAGTCTTGGAAGTTGTTATTACTCGTAGCAACCTCTCCTTATCTTTATTTTATTGCATTGTTGTGCCAAGTAAAGTCTTTGATAGTAAAGTCAATACTAGATTTGGATTACTGCGCAGGAACATATTTCTTGCTGTCACGAAATTGAGCCGCCCCTGCTGTAGAAAATTTAGAAAAATCTTCCAATTTACGTGCGTCTGAGCAAGTTTCATCTGAGCAAGTCTGGTGCCTCTAAAAAATTCGTCTTTACAGACTGTTCAGTTTTGACAGATTCTGCCTTTTATTTCGCATTGCCTGTTTTGCTATGTTTTATGGATTTCTTTGTTCGATTAACTTTCAGTAGCTTTATGCAATGTCCAAAAGTGTTAAGAATGATTATGTCACCTCTGAATATATGAATTATGCACTGACCCTCTAATGAGATTGTTTTGAGTTTGGTGTGGAGGAAGTTTTCAAGGGTCAAGAGAGGAGGATGATACAATATGATCAAGAAGAGTGAAAAGTCTAAGCTTGGGGATGCCCCCGTGGTTCATCCATGCATATTTTAAGAAGACTCAAGCATCTAAGCTTGGGGATGTCCAAGGCATCCATTCTTCATCGACAACTTATCAGGTCACCTCTAGTGAAACTATATTTTTATTCCGTCACATCTTATGTGCTTTACTTGGAGCGTCTGTTTGTTTTTGTTTTTGTTTTTGTTTTTGTTTTTGTTTGAATAAAATCGGATCCTAGCATTCTTTGTTTGGGAGAGAGACACGCTCCGTTGTTTCGTATGAACACATATGTTCTTAGCTTTATCTTTAATGTTCATTGCGAAATTTGAACTATTTCATTCATTGTTATATGGTTGGAAACGGAAAATGCCGCATGTGGTAAATGGTATAATGTCTTGAATAATGAGATACTTGGCAATTGTTGTGCTCATATAGATCATGTTTAAGCTCTTGCATCATGTACGTTGTACCCATTAATGAAGAACTACATAGAACTTGTTAAAATTTGGTTTGCATGATTGGTCTCTAGAGTCTAGATATTTCCTGGTTAAGGTGTTTGAACAACAAGGAGACGATGTAAAGTCTAATAATACTTACAATATGTTCATATGTGAGTCTTGCTGCACCGTTTCATACTTGAGTTTGCTTCAAACAACCTTGCTAGCCTAGCCTTGTATTGAGAGGAATTCTTCTCATGCATCCAAATCCTTGAGCCAAAAACTATGCCATTTGTGTCCACCATACCTACCTACCACATGGAAATTTCTCTGCCATTCCAAAGTAAATTACTTGAGTGCTACCTTTAAAATTCTATCCTTTGTCTTTGCAATATATAGCTCATGGGAAAAATAGCCTTAAAAACTATTGTGATGAAGAATATGTACTTATGTGTCTTATTTCTTAATAAGTTGCTTGTTGAGCGGTAACCATGTTTCTGGGGACGCCATCAACTTTTACCTTTGTTGAATATCATGTGAGTTGCTATGCATGTTCGTCTTGTTTGAAGTAAGGGCGATTTTCATGATCATATGGTTTGAGTATGCATATTGTTAGAGAAGAACATTGGGCCGCTAACTAAAGCCATGATCCATGGTGGAAGTTTCAGTTTGGACAATTAATCCTCAATCTCTTATGAGAATTTTAACTTTTGTCGAATGCTTATGCATTAAAGAGGAGTCCATTATCTGTTGTCTATGTTGTCCCGGTATGGATGTCTAAGTTGAGAATAATCAAAAGCGAGAAATCCAATGCGAACTTTCTCCTTAGACCTTTGTACAGGCGGCATAGAGGTACCCCTTTGTGACACTTGGTTGAAACATATGCTATGCAATGATAATCCGTGTTAATCCAAGCTAATTAGGACAAGGTGCGAGCACTATTGGTATACTATGCATGAAGCTTGCAACTTATAGGATGTCTTATACATAACACATATGCTTTATTACTACCATTGACAAAATTGTTTCTATGTTTTCAAAATGAAAAGCTCTAGCACAAAAATAGTAATCCATGCTTCCCTCTGCGAAGGGCCTTTCTTCTACTTTATTGTTGAGTCAGTTCACCTATTCTTTCTATCTCAGAAGCAAACACTTGTATCAACTGTGTGCATTGATTCTTACATGTTTACATATTGCACTTGTTATATTACTTTGTGTTGCCAATTATCCATGAGATATACATTTTGAAGTTGAAAGCAACCGCTGAAACTTATATCTTCCTTTGTGTTGTTTCAAAGCTTTCTACTAAGAATTTATTGCTTTATGAGTAACTCTGATGCAAGTCTTATTGATGCTTGTCTTGAAAGTATTATTCGTGAAAAGTCTTTGCTATATGATTCATTTGTTTACTCATTGTCTTTGCCATTGTTTCGAATCGCTGCATTCATCTCATATGCTTTACAATAGTATGATCAAGATTATGATAGCATTTCACTTCAGAAATTATCTTTGTTATCGTTTACCTACTCGAGGGCGAGTAGGAACTAAGCTTGGGGATGCTTGATACGTCTCAAACGTATCTATAATTTCTTATGTTCCATGCTACTTTTATGATGATACTCACATGTTTTATACACATTATATGTCATTATTATACATTTTCCGGCACTAACCTATTGACGAGATGCCGAAGAGCCAGTTGTTGTTTTATGCTGTTTTTGGTTTCAGAAATCCTAGTAAGGAAATATTCTCGGAATTGGACGAAATCAACACCCAGAGGCTTATTTTTCCACGAAGCTTCCAGAATACTGGAGGAGATACGAAGTGGGGCCACGGGGCGCCGCCACACTAGGGCGGCGCGGCCTAGAGGGGGCCCGCGCGGCCCTAGCGTGTGGGTCCCCTGTGACACCTCCTGACCTGCCCTTCCGCCTACTTAAAGCCTTCGTCGCGAATACCCCAGTACCGAGAGCCACGATACGGAAAACCTTCCAGAGACGCCGCCGCCGCCAATCCCATCTCGGGGGATTCGGGAGATCGCCTCCGGCACCCTGCCGGAGAGGGGAATCATCTCCCGGAGGTCTCTTCATCGCCATGATCGCCTCCGGATCGATGTGTGAGTAGTCCACCCCTGGACTATGGGTCCATAGCGATAGCTAGATGGTTGTCTTCTCCTCATTGTGCTATCATGTTAGATCTTGTGAGCTGCCTATCATGATCAAGATCATATATTTGTAATCCTACATGTTGTGTTTGTTGGGATCCGATGAATATTGAATACTATGTCAAGTTGATTATCAATCTATCATATATGTTGTTTATGTTCTTGCATGCTCTCCGTTGCTAGTAGAGGCTCTGGCCAAGTTGATACTTGTGACTCCAAGAGGGAGTATTTATGCTCGATAGTGGGTTCATGCCTCCATTAAATGCTGGGACGGTGACAAAAAGTTCTAAGGTTGTGGATGTCTTGTTGCCACTAGGGATAAAACATCAATGCTTTGTCTAAGGATATTTGTGTTGATTACATTACGCACCATACTTAATGCAATTGTCTGTTGTTTGCAACTTAATACTGGAGGGGTTCGGATGATAACTCTGAAGGTAGACTTTGTAGGCATAGATGCATGCTTGGATAGCGGTCTATGTACTTTGTCGTAATGCCTCGATTAAATCTCATAGTACTCATCATGATATATGTATGTGCATTGTTATGCCTTCTTTATTTGTCAATTGCCCAACTGTAATTTGTTCACCCAACATCTGTTTATCTTATGGGAGAGACACCACTAGTGAGCTGTGGACCCCGGTCCAATTCTTTACATCCGAAATACAATCTACTGCAATTGTTCTTTACTCGTTCTTCGCAAACAATCATCATCATCCACACTATACATCTAATCTTTTGTTTACGACAAGCCGGTGAGATTGACAACCTCACTGCTACGTTGGGGCAAAGTACTTTGATTTTGTTGTGCAGGTTCCACGTTGGCGCCGGAATCCCTGGTGTTGCACCGCACTACACTCCGTCACCAACGACCTTCACGTGATCCTTGACTCCTACTGGTTCGATAAACCTTGGTTTCTTACTGAGGGAAACTTGCCGATGTACGCATCACACCTTCCACTTGGGTTCCCAACGGGCGTGTGCTCTATGCGTCATCAAAGTTCAATATTGAAAAGCTTAACTACAAGATAAGTGGGATTCCTACTACTCTATCTCTTGCGAGTCCGGCGAGGCTTACCGGCAATGGCTATATTGTGCTTTACTTTATTGCCTACTTATATATTGTTTTTACTATTATTTATTTATTACAAGTTTATTTTACTTACACGAAACCTTGTTCTTGACAACCACACGGTAGAGTTGGGGACACAAGACATTATAATTTTTTATGTAGATTGTTTGAAGAGGAAAATGAGAGAAGTTATTCGGCAATTCCATGAGAGTTCGACATAAACCCTCGAGCCGCCTTTGTGAGGAAAATACGCTTGCTACAACACTCTGCACTTGGAGTCCCAACGAGTTGGTAGGTACACACTGAGTTGTCAGCATCAAGATCATTTTCTAGCGTTGTTGTCGGCGAATTGCAAGAGCTACATCCATAGCTGCATCATCACCAAGTTGGGAGCACAACGAACTCCACAACAACTACTAGAACATTTTTTGGCACCATCTTCTTCCACCTGGTGCAAACGCCTAAGCTTGGGGAGGCTGCAATCCTCTGAGCTTTTCTTTTCCTTTGTATTTACAAAGCAATTTACTTTTGTGTTGTTTTTTGCGTCTTTTTCACTTTATTTGGGTTTGCCTCTCGTTTTCCTTCTCCCCCTTGTTTTTCGACTTCCAGTACCATTTTTTACTTTCTTTTTACTATTTACACACACAGAGAAATAAAAGTTAGTTTAATCTTACTTCTTGCAAACCATGGGGAAAATATTTTTTTGGTCTTTTAGTGTTAGAAATTTCCCTCAAAAAGATGAGTTTCCTATAGAGCCCTTTGAAATCGACCCTCAATAATGATTATTCTTTATGAAGATCGATTCTCAGGAAAACCAAAAGAAGATCCTATGGTACACCTAAAAAAATCAAAGATGGATGCAAAACCTTGAAAATGAGTAATGCCAACAACGATTTAATCAAATTTAAACCTTTTCCCTATTCACTTGGTGGAAAAGCATTAGATTGGGTATTAAAATGGTTAAATTAGCTCTTGGTTTAATATTAAAGCTGTATTTGTACAGATGTTTGGTTCAATAGAAAAATTAAGCCACCTTAGGGAAATAATATTTTCGTCTAAACAATTGGAGGGAGAATTACTTATAAAACCATACATGAAAGATTTAGAAGATGTGTCTATGGAACTAAACATGGCCTTTGGCCTTAGAGATTGAATTTTAATGCACATATTTTACATAGGATTAACCAATAGTTCTATGTCATATTTAGACAATGAATCTGAAAGCACCTTTATGAGTTTAATTAACTGCTCAAAACGCTTATACTCTACTGGTTGCTTAAAAAAACACACTGAGTTTTTGTCCAATGATCGCGGCCCAAAGATATGTCTGACATGCGGGTCCAACTTCTGCGGGCCCCAGCTGCAGCGAGGCGCCGCGCCGGTCAAAGCCATCGACATGTCCAAGGCGAAGCCATCCCCCACGTACCATTCGCCTCACGGGTGCCGGAAACACGTCGCTTTTTCCACGCGGCGGGCACCCATTCGCTGTCCCCGCGTGCAACCGGTGCCACGTGTGCAAGCGCGCGCACAGTCACCGGCCCCGGTCCACTCTGTCAGTGAGATAGCGTGCTCACGTCAGGTCACCTCAACAACCCCACTCCTTATTAAAGGCGCGTTTCGAGCTCGCTATCCATCCATCGATCTGAAGGTTTCTGGCGTGAGATCTGGGCTCCCAGGGTTCTAGAAGCTTCGGGTAGAGCGGTGGCTGTTGTCTCGCCGTCGCCGGTGATGGCGGTCCTCGCGAGGTCGTCGTCCTCCGCCGCGGCCGTCGCCCTGGTCGCGCTCGTGCTCGTGTCGGCCGTCGCCGGCGAGGTCTTCTTCCAGGAGAAGTTCGACGGTGAGCCTCCCGATCTAAACCTCTCTCTTATCGCGCTCTAGATCCAGTCGATCAGTGCGCGTCAATCCTGATTCTGTTGGGATCGATCTGGCCATTTTTTGCGCGTACGTTCCCAACGCATGGGATCGATCTAGTGTGATCTACCGTGTGTTTTCACGTATTCATCGTTCTCTCGGCAAATGCATCTTCCATTTGGTCATTAGTTTTGTCTGAAATCTGAACCGCGAATTGTGCCTGACAAGCAGATGGGTGGGAAGATCGCTGGGTAAAATCCGAGTGGAAGAAGGAGGACGGCACGGCCGGTGAATGGAGCCACACCTCCGGCAACTGGAGCGGAGATGCGCAAGACAAAGGTAATCGATCATAATATTTCTGTTTTTGTCAGTGTTGCTGAATTTGTTATGCTCTGTTCTGTCCGGCCTATACTGATGAGTACGTTATTTCTGCAACCGTGCGCAGGCATCCAGACCTCGGAGGACTACAGGTTCTACGCCATCTCGGCGCAGTACCCGGAGTTCAGCAACAAGGACAAGACCCTGGTGCTGCAGTTCTCCGTCAAGCACGAGCAGAAGCTCGACTGCGGCGGCGGCTACGTCAAGCTGCTCGGCGGCGACGTTGACCAGAAGAAGTTCGGTGGCGAGACCCCCTACAGGTTCATCCTTGTCACAGTTTCTTGTTCGTGTATAACCCATCTTGGATCGGTTGGTCGGTTGATCACCAATACCTTATGACAATTGCAGCATCATGTTTGGACCGGATATCTGCGGGTACAGCACCAAGAAGGTGCACGCCATCCTCACCAAGTACGGCAAGAACAATCTGATCAAGAAGGAGGTGCCCTGCGAGACGGACCAGCTGACGCACGTGTACACCTTCGTCCTCCGCCCTGATGCCACATACAGCATTCTCATCGACAACGTAGAGAAGCAAACTGGCAGCGTCTATGATGACTGGGACATTCTCCCTGCCAAGAAGATTAGGGACCCTGAGGCTAAGAAGGTGAGGTTCAGACATTTCTTCTCTGAGTGAGCAGCCATGGTTGCTCTGTTTTTGTCAGAGGTAATTAATTGGTGTGTGCTGATGGTTGCAGCCAGAAGACTGGGAGGACAACGAATACATTCCTGATCCTGAGGACAAGAAGCCAGAGGTAGATTTTTCTTCCGTTGGTACACAACTTATATGACGATGTTGTTGTCGTAGAATGGGTATCAATCTCTGACAAATGGCACAGTATTTGGCTAAAACTCCAAATGCAATATGGCTAATACTACGTTAACAACAGTAGGTATTGAAACTTGTTTCTTGTCTTACTCTTGACTGTTCTTTGCAGGGTTATGATGACATTCCCAAGGAAGTAACTGATCCTGATGCGACCAAGGTGTGCCTATTTCTCCATTCTCTGAACCGTATTACTCTCTGTTCTGTTACCTCCAGCTGTTAAATTTCTCACGTTGATTAATGCCTATGGCAGCCTGAGGACTGGGATGAGGAGGAAGATGGTGAATGGACAGCCCCAACCATTCCAAACCCTGAGTATAAGGGACCATGGACGCAAAAGGTATAACTATGACAGTAGGACTAGATATTCAGCTGTTCTAGAGAAGCAGCAATGTGCATAAATAAATCTGACATGAGATCTCCGCATTCAGAAAATTAAGAACCCAAACTTCAAAGGCAAGTGGAAGGCACCTTTGATCGATAACCCAGGTAACCTGAGCTTACCTAGCGGCTGCTATACATTCAGACTAACTGCTGCCCAGTTATCTTTTCTGCTCAACTAATTCAGTGAAACATCAAAGCTCATACACAATTTCTTCTTTGTTTGGGCAGAGTTCAAGGATGATCCTTACATCTACTCGTTTGACAGCCTGAAGCACATTGGCATTGAGCTGTGGCAGGTTAGTAATAGCATAAAACTCTGACACATTGCTGACATTTTTCTGAATTTATTTATGCAAGTATGTAATATTGATTTCTTCTTTGACCAACACTAGGTTAAATCAGGAACTCTGTTCGACAACATCCTGATCACGGATGACGCTGAGTACGCTAAGAAGTTGGCAGAGGAGACCTGGGGCAAGCACAAAGATGTATGCTGTCTTACGATCAAACATTTTCAGTTTTGTTTCGTTTTAACGTCTGGCTGTACAGAACTAAGCCATGACTTTTTGCAGGCTGAGAAGGCTGCCTTTGACGAGGCTGAGAAGAAGAAGCTCGAGGAGGTATGCAAACATCTTCTCTTCAGAATCACACTTGCACTTTATGGCCTTGTAAGATGTATTTAGTATACTAACAAGTTGATGTATCATCATTGACAGGAATCCGCGAACGCCACGGATGATGAAAAAGACGATGCGTCAGATGTAAGCTTCAAATCAAATAAGATGTCATGATTGTGTTTTACCTTAATATAAACTTCTATCATCTTAACACAAAATGATGTTCTCTCACCTACGGCAGGACGAGGAGGATGATGATGATGCAGACATCGATACTGGCAGCGACGTGGAGACCAAGGATGACTCTGCTGTTAAGCCGCAGCAGGTGTCGACCGACGAGAAGGTGGAGGAAATTAGCAATGATGCTTCCCAGAAGAAGGATGAGCTTTAGATAATGCGGTGTTTGGAGAGTTAATTAGTCAAATTACCGAGATTGTATTCAAATTTTCCTCTGGGAACAGCAGTAGAGATTTCCCATTCATTAGAAGAACATTAATTCTGAAAGAAAGTAAGTTATGCAATCTTGGATATTGTAATTTGTCTTTTACCCTCATACGAGTGAAATGAGAAAATAGTGGCCCTTGAGCAACTTCAAAAGGCCTAAAAAAGCCATGCCCTAAAAAACTTTTACGTGTGACGCTGGCGACTGATATCAGCGTTTAAATGCAGGCGTGACATGTTTGATGCTTGATCACCATAGAACAATATCTCAAATACCAATTTGAAACACATTCAACTAAACCAATAACTCAACATAACATATTTCAAATCCATGACATAGTTCAAAAGAGTTCATGACAAATAAAGTGCATACAGATAAAATGAGAATTCAACATTCAATCCTCATCGTCTTCAGCCTCATCTTTTGCATCTCCAATGTTTTATTCATCTTCTTTTGCAACTTTGGATGTGTATGCATGAGTGGTATGATTCGAACCAATCATTCGTAGTAGGCATATAAAAGGGAGTGGTATGATTCGAACCAATCATTCGTAGTAGGCATATAAGGTATATGAGCCGGTGGCGCATGTGTGGCGATTCCGCCGCCGCGTTCAGCCGGGGCGCGACGAACATGGCACGCCAGCCGAGCGCTAGGGTTTCCTGCGGCGGTGGCGAAATAGGATGCAGGTTGGCGGGCAAGATCATCGGTGCCGGCGGAATTGGATGGGGGAGGGGCGAAGACAAATAAAAATTGACCTTCTTAATATTGTGTTGTGCAAGTCAACTTTATAACATCTTCAACAAAATTCTAAGTGAGGCTTATGTTTTTTTTGGTTCGCACGAACATGACGAGCTCGGATGAGATCCAGTCACGGATCGACCCAGTGCATGACAATCTAGATGAGGAAATCGATGGGCTTCATTCAAGGGTTAGCTTATTGAAAGGCGTAGAGTTACTGATTGCTGTTGGGTGTGATCACTTGGGGTCTTAGAGCAAGTATAATAAACCTTAGTCAGCTGGCTACAAGGATTAAAATAGTATATTTGTGTTTAGTTGGAGAAGTGGACTCTTATGTAAGAGCTAGCTCTAACACGTGCTCGTAGGCAAATTGTGTGAATAAAAGATGGGTCATTATAAAAGTAATACATTTTTATAGCCAATTATTATAGTTAGCTACATGTTGAGTGTAGATGATATAGCATCTTGCTTATAGCCAACAACCGACTATACTATTTGAGTTACTCTTATTCACTCGATTAAAGGTTAGAAACTTGTAGGTTTCTTGTTCATTGTGGTTGTGCAGCCAGTGAGTTCGTTTATTGGTCTTTAAACCAAGATGGATTTGGATATCTCCACTCCTCGCGAGGATGTCTTGACTTAGATGCCGCTGCACAACTCATCCTCAAAATAATATCTTACGGTGAAGTACTGAGTGATCTACCATGATTTGAGAAAGTGATGTATTTTTGATCCTATTGCAGCTTATCGTTCTTCAGTATGTTCCTCAAGATGATGATGGTTGGACGTCTGCTACACCAATCTGCTACCAAGCATGACAGCATCGATGTCCGTTTATGCTTGCCTTCATATCTTCAGATCAATAACGGTGAGACATGTTGCACGTTTGTGGCAAGAATCACCACACAGGGATCCTATTTTTTGCTTTGAGCTTCTTAGGTACATTCTTGGAGACATTTAATGTGATTGTATTCCTTCTCTGTTGCCAATTTCTTCACTGATAATTGGAATTGAAGCTAAGTGATTTGATTGCCTTACAATATTGTTTTACTTCAAAATATTTGTAGACTAAAAATGACAAAAATAATTATTTAATATGTACAATGAAATGTTAACTGCCTGGAGTACGGCGCACCCACTGATCAGGAAATGTTGGTCCTAGGTGATTTTTAAGTTTTATTGTAGCTGTGCGTGCAAACTTTTAACAGGAGAAGATGATGGAAATACTAGGTACCTTGCAATCAAGAAACTATTTAGTCTTTTATTGTTTATTGTTGTTCTTTAATTTTTTTTTTAATATTTCAGATGATTCTCTTTACTACGTGTTGCTCTCTAATTTTTTACCTTTGTTTCTTTCAATGCAACTCGCTTCAGTGCAGATGGAAATGATGGAAATTATATATGCTTTGAATCAACTTTGATGGAAATGTTAGCTTTGAAGCAACATACCACAAGAACAGATATGTAGTTGGGACAAGTGGGACGTGGGATCCTAATTTTACACCTCTACTTACTTTAGAGTATAGACATTCTAAAGTAGAGGTGTAAAAGTGAGATCCCTTTATCCCACTTTTATCCCGTTTACACATCCCTAGCCTCAACTATATGTGTTTAAATTGTCTTTAAAACTGTTGCAGTGCACTCGATAAACTTTGGACCCTCATTGCTCGGCCATTTCTTAAAAGTTTAGGTTAGTAGAAATAAATTGTATTACAGTTCATATTTTTATGTCCGTGAGTTTGCTCACAACACAATTATCTCTCAATCTGATAGGCATTTCAAATTTAGATATGAAGATTTAGCTTTGTTAATATGCTTTTGGAGTACTAGGTAAGAACACTAGGCAGTTCTCTAACTTCCTTATCTGCAGCATCATATAACTCCTGAGTTGGTGAGTCCTTTTCAATAATATTGTGCACTGATCTTAATTGTTGACATTTTCATGTCCCTAACAAGATACTCGATATGAACAAAAGGAGACAATTGGCGAAGCTAAGTCATTCATGGCATGCATTGTTGTCAATGTGTTAAAGTTGCTTGAACAACTACTTCATGTAGCAGTATAGCAGATTAACACAAACAAGCACAATTGGACAACCGATAGAATGTGTATGTCGAAGTTGTTGGAACATCTGATACACATACCTCTGTACCATGGGGTAAAGAACACAGTACAACTCCTTTAGTTTGCATATATGAACTTTATCATTTACTAGTCTATTTGTCGGTTTTATGGATATGTCATTTCACATATTAAGTTTCTCCACTTAGCTATTAATATGATGTGCATTTCTGATATAAGAAATCCCCTGTAAGTAAGTAATTCACTCTCAAGTGCATACATGTGTAATACAATTTGAGGCAAGTAATTTAGTGCATGAAGAGAATCTATGATTACGATAGTGTAATGCTACTTTGTGTAATGGATACACAGTATCACACTTTGGAGAGAGTTATTTATGTTCTTTCATGTGTAGATTGCAAGACGAAGAGGGTCGTTTCGATGAGAGAGATTGTAGTGATATTAGGATAACGTGGTATGGTTATGTATGAAAATCGAATAAGGGGATTTGTAAACATGTTTCTTCCATGTGAATTTTGAGGTCTTAACATGGATGATCGAGTGATCTTGCCGGATGATGTTCGCTGACTAATTTTGGGTAATTCATCATATTACATCAGTAAGAACTATATATGATTTTGTAACTATTGTTTTCTATTTGTGTATTGCTGACGTGTGACGGGGCTTGATGCAGTGCCTTGATTCGTTCCCCGGTAACGGCGCCAGAAAATCTTGATGGTGCTGCCGTGGAAGTTTGAAATCACGTTGGGGAACCCCAAGAGGAGGGTGTGATGAGCACAGCAGCAAGTTTTCCCTCGGTACGAAACCAACGTTTAATCGACCAGTAGGAGAAAGGCGTGACTTCTGAAGGTGTTGCTAGCTGACTATTGGCAGGACGCACTACCGGCGTCAGCAACAACGTGGAACCTACACACAACACAACCAAAATACTTTGCCCCAACTTACAGTGATGTTGTCAATCTCACCGATTTTGCTGAAAACAAAGGATTAAACGTATCGAGTGAAAAGATATGTTTGCAGTAATTAAAGAGAACAGTACTTGCAGTAAGTAAACAGAATAAGATTGTAGATGAATTTATCAGTGTAAAGGAAAGGACCGGGGTCCACAGTTCACTAGAGGTGTCTCTCCATAAAGATAAAAAAGCATGTTGGGTGAACAAATTACAACTGAGCAATTGACAGAATATTGACCATACATGACAAGTGGGCATTACACCATAATACATAGACCGTAATCCAACTATGTCTATGAAAATAATCCACCTTCTGGTTATCGTCCGAACCCCTTTCTGTATTAAGTTGCAAGCAACAGATTATCGCATTAAGCAATGTGTGTAAAGTAAACATTAGAATTACCCTTGGATAAAACATAGTTGTTATCTCCCTAGTAGCAACAACAGATCTACAATTTAGATGTTATTGTCACTCTTCCAGAAAACTATAGGCATGAACCTACTATCGAGCATAAATACCCTCTCTTGGAGACACAAGCATCTACTTGGCCAGAGTATCTACTAGCAACGGAGAGCATGCAAGATCACAAATAACATATGACAAGAATATATAATCAATCTCAACATAGTATAGAATATTCATCGGATCCCCGCAAACACAACATGTAGCATTACATAAGGATGATCTTGATCATGTAGGGAAGCTCACAAGATCTAAACATGAGGCACAAATTGGAGAAGACAACCATCTAGCTATTGCTATGGACCCATAGTCCAGGGAAGAACTACTCACACACCACTTCGGAGGCGGGCATGGTGATGTAGATGCCCCCGGAGATGATTTCCCCTCCGGCAGAGTGTCGGGAAGAGCTTCAGAACCCTCCCAAGATGGGTTCTGCAATGGCGGCCTCGACGAAACTTTCCGTGGATGGAGGCTCGGGTCTTCAGGGTTTTCCCGAGATCGTGAATAAATAGGCGGAGGGGCGATGTCGGTGGACGCCGGGGTGGCCCACACCACCCCTAGGCGCGGGCTAGGGCCAGGCCGTGATACGTCTCCGACGTATCGATAATTTCTTATGTTCCATGCCACATTATTGATGATATCTACATGTTTTATGCACACTTTATGTCATATTCGTGCATTTTCTGGAACTAACCTATTAACAAGATGCCGAAGAGCCGATTCGTTGTTTTCTGCTGTTTTTGGTTTCGAAATCCTAGTAACGAAATATTCTCGGAATTGGACGAAATCAACGCCTAGGGTCCTATTTTGCCACGAAGCTTCCAGAAGACCGAAGAGGAGTCGAAGTGGGGCCACGAGGCGCCGCCACACTAGGGCGGCGCGGCCCAGGCCCTGTCCGCGCCGACCTATGGTGTGGGACCCTCGTGTGGCCCCCCGCGTTGCCCTTCCGCCTACTTAAAGCCTCCGTCGCGAAACCCCCAGTACCGAGAGCCACGATACGGAAAACCTTCCTGAGACGCCGCCGCCGCCAATCCCATCTCGGGGGATTACGGAGATCTCCTCCGGCACCCTGCCGGAGAGGGGATTCATCTCCCGGAGGACTCTTCACCGCCATGGTCGCCTCCGGAGTGATGAGTGAGTAGTTCACCCCTGGACTATGGGTCCATAGCAGTAGCTAGATGGTTGTCTTCTCCTCATTGTGCTTCATTGTTGGATCTTGTGAGCTGCCTAACATGATCAAGATCATCTATCTGTAATGCTATATGTTGTGTTTGTCGGGATCCGATGGATAGAGAATACTATGTTATGTTAATTATCAAGTTATTACCTATGTGTTGTTTATGATCTTGCATGCTCTCCGTTATTAGTAGAGGCTCTAGCCAAGTTTTTGCTCTTAACTCCAAGAGGGAGTATTTATGCTCGATAGTGGGTTCATGCCTCCATTGATATCCGGGACAGATGACGAGAAAGTTCTAAGGTTGTGGATGTGCTTGTTGCCACTAGGGATAAAACATTGATGCTATGTCTAAGGATGTAGTTGTTGATTACATTACGCACCATACTTAATGCAATTGTATGTTGTTTTGCAACTTAATACTCGGAAGGGGTTCGGATGATAACCTCGAAGGTGGACTTTTAGGCATAGATGCATGCTGGATAGTGGTCTATGTACTTTGTCGTAATGCCCAATTAAATCTCACTATATTTATCATGACATGTATGTGCATTGTTATGCCCTCTCTATTTGTCAATTGCCCGACCGTAATTTGTTCACCCAACATGCTTTTATCTTATGGGAGAGACACCTCTAGTGAACTGTGGACCCCGGTCCATTCTTTTATACTTGAAATACAAATCTGCTTGCAATACTTGTTCTTTACTTGTTTTCTTGCAAACAATCATCTTCCACACAATACGGTTAATCCTTTGTTACAACAAGCCGAGTGAGATTGACAACCTCACTCGTTTCGTTGGGGCAAAGTACTTTGGTTGTGTTGTGCAGGTTCCACGTTGGCGCCGGAATCTACGGTGTTGCGCCGCACTACATCCCGCCGCCATCAACCTTCAACGTGCTTCCCGGCTCCTCCTGGTTCGATAAACCTTGGTTTCTTTCTGAGGGAAAACTTGCTGCTGTGCGCATCATACCTTCCTCTTGGGGTTCCCAACGAACGTGTGAGTTACACGCCATCAAGCTCTTTTTACGGCGCCGTTGCCGGGGAGATCAAGACACGCTGCAAGGGGAGTCTCCACTTCCCAATCTCTTTACTTTGTTTTTGTCTTGCTTTATTTTATTTACTACTTTGTTTGCTGCATTATATCAAAACACAAAAAAATTAGTTGCTAGCTTTACTTTATTTACTATCTTGTTTGCTATATCAAAAACACAAAAAAATTAGTTACTTGCATTTACTTTATCTTGTTTGTTTTATTTACTACTGCTAAAATGGCCACCCCTGAAAATACTAAGTTGTGTGACTTCACAACCACAAATAATAATGATTTCCTATGCACACCTATTGCTCCACCTGCTACTACAGCGGAATTCTTTGAAATTAAACCTGCTTTACTGAATCTTGTTATGCGAGAGCAATTTTCTGGTGTTAGTTCTGATGATGCTTGATGGCGTGTATTTCACACGTTCGTTGGGCAACCCCAAGAGGAAGGTATGATGCGCACAGCAGCAAGTTTTCCCTCAGAAAGAAACCAAGGTTTATCGAACCAGGAGGAGCCAAGAAGCACGTTGAAGGTTGATGGCTGCGGGATGTAGTGCGGCGCAACACCGGAGATTCCGGCGCCAACGTGGAACCTGCACAACACAACCAAAGTACTTTGCCCCAACGAAACGGTGAGGTTGTCAATCTCACCGGCTTGCTGTAACAAAGGATTAACGGTATTGTGTGGAAGATGATTGTTTGCAGAGAAAATAGTAAAACAAGTATTGCAGCAGATTTGTATTTCAGTATTAAAGAATGGACCGGGGTCCACAGTTCACTAGAGGTGTCTCTCCCATAAGATAAAAGCATGTTGGGTGAACAAATTACAGTCGGGCAATTGACAAATAGAGAGGGCATAACAATGCACATACATGACATGATAAGTATAGTGAGATTTAATTGGGCATTACGACAAAGTACATAGACCGCCATCCAACCGCATCTATGCCTAAAAAGTCCACCTTCAGGTTATCATCCGAACCCCTCCAGTATTAAGTTGCTAACAACAGACAATTGCATTAAGTATGGTGCGTAATGTAATCAACAACTACATCCTCGGACATAGCGCCAATGTTTTATCCCTAGTGGCAACAGCACAACACAACCTTAGAACTTTCTGTCACTCGTCCCGGTGTCAATGCGGGCATGAACCCACTATCGAGCATAAATACTCCCTCTTGGAGTTAAAAGTAAAAACTTGGCCAGAGCCTCTACTAGTAACGGAGAGCATGCAAGATCATAAACAACACATATGTAATAACTTGATAATTAACATGACATGGTATTCTCTATCCATCGGATCCCGACAAACACAACATAGAGTATTACGGATAGATGATCTTGATCATGTTAGGCAGCTCACAAGATCCAACAATGAAGCACAATGAGGAGAAGACAACCATCTAGCTACTGCTATGGACCCATAGTCCAGGGGTGAACTACTCACTCATCACTCCGGAGGCGACCATGGCGGTGTAGAGTCCTCCGGGAGATGAATCCCCTCTCCGGCAGGGTGCCGGAGGAGATCTCCAGAATCCCCCGAGATGGGATCGGCGGCGGCGGCGTCTCAGTAAGGTTTTCCGTATCGTGGTTTTTTCGCATCAGTGGTTTCGCGACGGAGGCTTTAAGTAGGCGGAAGGGCAGAGTCGGGGGCCAGACGAGGGGCCCACACCATAGGGCGGCGCGGGCCCCCCCTAGGCCGCGCCGCCTTGTGGTGTCGCCACCTCGTGGCCCCACTTCGTATGTTCTTCGGTCTTCTGGAAGCTCCGTGGAAAAATAGGCCCCTGGGTCTTTGTTTCGTCCAATTCCGAGAATATTTCGTTACTAGGATTTACGAAACCAAAAACAGCAGAAAACAGGAACCGGCACTTCGGCATCTTGTTAATAGGTTAGTTCCGGAAAATGCACGAATATGACATAAAGTGTGCATAAAACATGTAGGTATCATCAATAATATGGCATAGAACATAAGAAATTATCGATACGTCGGAGACGTATCAATGCTCGCTGCTGCCCATCTCAATAATTTTGTTGAACTATGTGAAATGCAAAAGTATAAGGATGTAGATGGTGACATTATAAAATTAAAATTGTTTCCTTTCTCATTAAGAGGAAGAGCTAAAGATTGGTTGCTATCTCTGCCTAAGAATAGTATTGATTCCTGGACTAAATGCAAGGAATCTTTTATTGGTAGATATTATCCCCCTGCTAAAATTATATCTTTGAGAAGTAGCATAATGAATTTTAAACAATTGGATAATGAACATGTTGCTCAAGCTTGGGAAAGAATGAAATCTTTGGTTAAAAATTGCCCAACCCATGGACTGACTACTTGGATGATCATCCAAACCTTCTATGCAGGACTAAATTTTTCTTCGCGGAATTTATTGGATTCAATTACTGGAGGTACCTTTATGTCCATCACTCTTGGTGAAGCAACAAAGCTCCTTGATAATATGATGGTTAATTACTCCGAATGGCACACGGAAAGAGCTCCACAAGGTAAGAAGGTAAATTCGTTGAAGAATCCTCTTCCTTGAATGATAAGATTGATGCTATTATGTCTATGCTTGTGAATGATAGAACTAATGTTGATCCTAATAATGTTCCGTTAGCTTCATTGGTTGCCCAAGAAGAACATGTTGATGTAAACTTCATTAAAAATAATAATTTCAACAACAATGCTTATCGGAACAATTCTAGTAATAACTATAGGCCATATCCTTATAATAATGGTAACGGTTATGCTAATTCTTATGGGAATTCTTACAACAATAATAGGAATACACCCCCTGGACTTGAAGCTATGCTTAAAGAATTTATTAGTACACAAACTGCCTTTAACAAATCTGTTGAAGAAAAGTTCAATAAAATTGATATTCTTGCTTCTAAGGTTGATAGTCTTGCCTCTGATGTTGATCTTTTGAAATCGAAAGTTATGCCTAATAGGGATATTGAAAATAAAAATTTTACTACAGCAAATGCCATCCAAGTTAGAATTAATGAGAATATAAGATTAATGGCTGAACTGCGTGCTAGGTGGGATAGAGAAGAAAATGAAAAACTAGCTAAAGAGAAAAATGTAGCTAAAGTTTGGACTATTACCACCACTAGCAATGTGATACGTCTCCAACGTATCCATAATTTCTGTTGTTCCATGCTTGTTTTATGACAATACTTACATGTTTTGCTTGCACTTTATGATGATTTCATGCATTTTCCGGAACTAACCTATTAACAAGATGCCACAGTGCCGGTTCTCGTTTTCTGCTGTTTTTGGTTCCGAGAAAGGCTGTTCGGGCAATATTCTCGGAATTCGACGAAACGAAGACCAAACCTCCTATTTTTCCCGGAAGCGTCCGAACACCGAAGAAGAGTTGGAGAGGGGCCAGAGGGGCACCACACCATAGGGCGGCGCGGCCTGGCCTGGGCCCGCGCCGGCCTGTGGTGTGGCGCCCCCAGGTGCCCCCCTGCGCCGCCTCTTCGCCTATAAAACCCCTTTTGACCTAAAAACACCGTACCACTTGACGAAACTCCAGAAAGACTCCAGGGGCGCCGCCGCCATCGTGAAACTCCAATTCGGGGGACAGAAGTCTCTGTCCCGGCACCCTGCCGGGACGGGGAAGTGCCCCCGGAAGCCATCTCCATCAACGCCATCGCCTCCATCATGCTCCGTGAGTAGTTCCCCCATGGACTACGGGTTCTAGCTGTAGCTAGTTGGTATTCTCTCCCCCATGTACTTCAATACAATGATCTCATGAGCTGCCTTACATGATTGAGATTCATCTGATGTAATCGATGTTGTGTTTGTCGGGATCCGATGGATTGTTACGTTATGATTGTCTATCTATAAAGTTTGTGAAGTTATTGTTGCTGCAATCTTGTTATGCTTAATGCTTGTCACTAGGGCCCGAGTGGCATGATCTTAGATTTGAGCTCTATACTTATTGCTTAGATTGTATCTACAAGTTGTATGCACATGTCACTGTCCGGAACCAATGGCCCCGAAGTGACGAAATCGGGACAACCGGAGGGGATGGCGGTGATGTGAGGGACACATGTTTTCACGGAGTGTTAATGCTTTGCTCCGGTACTCTATTAAAAGGAGTACCTTAATATCCAGATAGTTTCCCTTGAGGCCCGGCTGCCACCGGCTGGTAGGACAAAAGATGTTGTGCAAGTTTCTCATTGCGAGCACGTACGACTATTATTGGAAAACATGCCTACATGATTAATGATCTTGATATTCTGTCTTAATGCTATTTCAATCCTATCAATTGCCCGACTGTAATTTGTTCACCCAACACTTGTTATTGGAGAGTTACCACTAGTGTAGATAGCTGGGAACCCCGGTCCATCTTTCATCATCATATACTCGTTCTACATGTCAATTGTTTTCTGGTGCCATTGCTCTCATACTACTATTACTCGCTGTCGTGTTATCGTTACTATTGCTCTCATATCACTCGCTACTTTCACATCACCCCTGTTGCTAGTGCTTTTCCAGGTGCAGCTGAATTGACAACTCGGTTGTTAAGGCTTATAAGTATTCTTTACCTCCCCTTGTGTCGAATCAATAAATTTGGGTTTTACTTCCCTCGAAGACTCGTTGCGATCCCCTATACTTGTGGGTCATCAAGACTATTTTCTGGCGCCGTTGCCGGGGAGGCATAGCTCTACTCATAAGTTCACCTGGGGAGTACACTCTACATCTCTCTGTTTTATTTTATTTTGTTTTGCTTAGTTTACTTTTTCCTAGTTTACTTGTGCTTAGTTTATTTCTGTCTAGTATTAGTTTGCTTAGTTTACTTTTGCTTAGTTTATTTTTGTCTTGTTTTATTTGTCTCATATACCCAAAAATCCATAAAAATTTGAAAAACCAAAAAATTAAAAACTGCTGTTATGGGAGAACCAACAACCTACTTGGAGCTTATAGAATGTTATAATTGTTATAGAGAATCAAGAACTCGGTAAAATAATGAGTGCTATGATAGAACAATTGAATACAATTGCTACAATCTTGCTTAAATGCCATGATATAAACTGTTGCTCTCAACAGGATACTAAACATCTTAAATTTCAATGTGGCTTTAGTGAGGAATTTTTAATTAAGAACTATAATCGGAATTGCTATATTCATTATGGGTTCGAAGAGGTAGAACAATTTGTCTTATTTATGGGAGCCTCAGAGATAGAATCCTTCATGGTTGAGAATTATGAAACTTGTGTTGTTTGTAAGGACCTTAAAGATTATGTCTCTACTATCCTTAATTCTTGCATAGAATGCTACAGTAGGAATCCTTATATCCTCGATTATAAAGAGAGACTCATTAATGCACAAGAATGCACTCACAATTTGCAGGAATCGG
Organism: Lolium rigidum; assembly: GCF_022539505.1. Lineage (NCBI taxonomy): Eukaryota > Viridiplantae > Streptophyta > Magnoliopsida > Poales > Poaceae > Lolium > Lolium rigidum. The sequence continues at coordinate 382,901 of NW_025899820.1, forward strand.
TGGAAGAAGAAACTGATGAACCTGAAAGCTCATTGGATGAAAAAGAGGAGGAAATTGATGAACCTGAAAGCTCATTGGATGAAAAAGAAGAGGAGAGTGACGAACAAAAGGAGGAAGAATGGATTAGCTACCCATGCCAACCTTTTAATGAGAGTAACTCTTTATCTCTTACACTATTTGATTGTCCTCCATGCTTACCGGAAGAGGTTGAATGTTATGTTCCTGTGGATTCTCTTGAAATAGTACCTATGAGTAATACTTGTGAGAATGATTATGCTACTGTTATTTATGATAATCCATGCTAGTTTGATAAATCTTATGATAATGCTTTGTTTGTGCCTGATGTCGAAATGCATGGTACTAAAGAATTTTGTTTGGCAAATGTCTATGATAAAGCTCTAGATGATGGTCCTATGTTACTTGATAATATTAATTGTACTACTAATGAAAATGGGATTGGAGAGTTCTTGACTTATTCTATGAGTCCCATATCTATTGAGATTGATCAACTACCTTGTTATGTTATTAATAAAAGTAAGTTTGAAAGTTTTAATTCCACTATTCTTGAACTTGATAAAAATTATGTGTTTGGAAATCATGAAAAGTATGCTGCATGTGATAGCTATATTGTTGAATTTGTTCATGAAGCTACTGAAAATTATTATGAGAGAGGAAAATATGGTAGTAGAAATTTGCATGGTACTAAAACACCTCTCTATATGCTTAAAATTTTGTAGCTACACTTGTTTTATCTTCTTATGCTTGTCACTTTGTTCTTCATGAATTTATTTGTGTACAAGATTCCTATGCATAGGAAGCATGTTAGACTTAAATGTGTTTTGGATTTGCCTCTTGATGCTCTCTTTTGCTTCAAATACTATTTCTTGCGAGTGCATCATTAAAACTGCTGAGCCCATCTTAATGGCTATAAAGAAAAGAACTTCTTGGGAGATAACCCATGTGTTATTTTGCTACAGTACTTTGTTTTATACTTGTGTCTTGGAAGTTGTTTACTACTGTAGCAACCTCTTCTTATCTTAGTTTTGTGTTTTGTTGTGCCAAGTGAAGCCTCTAATAGAAGGTTGATACTAGATTTGGATTTCTGCGCAGAAACAGATTTC